>NC_049906.1:13976077-14021239 GCF_001411555.2 Juglans regia | reverse complement strand
GCCGTCTTCGCCGTCCCTCCCTTGGGTCTATCATGAGAATGGGGGTCGGCTTTCTCTAGACCCTCCATTGAGCAATTCTCGAGAGTCTAGTGCCATCGTCACTCCTCCCCCCTCCCCCCCAAGCCTCTTTTCATCGAGGTAGTTCAGGAAGTTGGGCAACACCTTCTGTTGAGGTCGGGAGGGAAGCTGGGGTCGGCTTTCGCTGCACCTTCCCTTGAGCAATTCCTGGGAGGCTAGTGCCGCCCTCACTCCCATTTTCCACGAAGCATGCTCGGGGGGTCTTCACCACCTCTTTCTCGAGGCATGCTAGGGAGGCTTGGTTTAGCTTCGTTCCCTTTTCCTTCGAGGCATCCTAGGGAATCTAGGTGGGTGGGTCTTTGCCACCTCTTCCTTGAGGCATGCTTAGGAACTTGGGGGTGTAGAACCTGCGGCTAGCTTCGCCCCCCAGCTTCCCTTGAGCTTGGTTGGGAAGTTGGGGTCGACTTTCGCCACACCCTCCCCCTTGAGCAATTCCTGGGAGGCTAGTGCAACCCTGACTCCCATTTTCCTCCAAGCATGCTCGAGAAGCTGTGGCGGTCTTCACTGCCCTTTTCTCGAGGCATGCTCTGGAAGTTGGGGCGGTCTTCGCCACCTCTTCCTAAAGGCATGCTCAGGAACCTCGAGCTCTATTTATAGTGGATTTTACACCCTCTAGTTGAGGCATCCTTGGCTAGCTTGTATCAAACTTTATTCAAAGTGGATTTACACCCTAAAACCCCATAGCTGAAATTTTAGTGTCGAACCAATATATATGGGTCATCATTATTTCTTGCCATAAACCATAAATAAACACCCCATATACACTACCAGCAAGAACCACCACATAAAAGGAGTGGGTCGTCCGACTACATTGTCGAGGCCAAAAAATGCATCAACAACTTCTGTACTCTCACCGTGTAAGGTTTTCACTTTGTTAAACAAAGGTTTATTTACAATACAAACTCGAAAGGAAACAACATAAATATGATGTGGGCTTTTTTGTTGCATCCTATGAGATGGAAACCAAAAATTGTTGCCTAACATAGTAGAACATAGTAGGATGAAAGAAAAGTTGCTCTGATAAAACCAGAACATACCTACCTAGTTTATAAAACCAGTAGCCTTCAAAGTACGATATTTTAATCCCTGAAAAAAAGCTGCATCAATACCAATTGCATATATTTTGCTTGAATTCCTGACATACCTCTTTCCTGATCCCCAGGCCCTCCGGTATGTCTGCCTAGACCATTATTTTCTTCAATGCTCTTGATCAACTCGTTTGCATACTTCCCACGTCTACACAAAATCAAATCCCTAAACAAAAAGGCAAAATCAGAAATGAAAACCAGATTGTAATTGCCAACTAGTGAATATAGAAGAAATTTGCTGCCATAATGTTTTAGTGTCAACCCAGAAATTTAAAAAACTAATTATACGTTCTTCCTTTTCTTCAAAGTCTTATGAGCAAATGACCTTCTCAATATAGTCTGCATTTCCTTCTAACCCATCGATCAAGGACACACAGATATTGCCCCTTATATATTTTTAGACTCATCAGCATTTTATGCTGCGTAACAATACCCATTATCAGTCCAAGTAGTCGTTTGTAACAAATTAAAAACAATATCTGTTTTTAAAATTTTCAACCCACGACTTGGGTTGATTTTGTTTGTTACAAACGACGAAAAACTCACGAAGAAGCTGAAATTTTCATCACCGAGAAGAATACAAAAGAATCATTGACAATTTTTCCTAACCCCCAAAAAGAATAAAAAAACAGACATTTCAAAGCAGAAAATTTTAATATAGCAGAAATTGAAAGTTGGATGCAAAGCAGAAAATTTTGTCACGATTAGAGTTCATAGATTATCTTGATTTCAAACAACGTCAATTATCTCTAAACTCAAACCAAGAAGCCTAGAAAGACTCACTCCAATGGGTTTCTCAGAGGAAGAGGCGCTTGAATTTCTTTCTTATTAAAGGGTTGTTTTCACCTATTTAAACCCATTTCCAGATTCAATCTATCCCCATGAAAACCAAATCCTATTGCAATTTCGGCAAATAGATTGTATATTAAAAGGAACACCAAGTTGCTGATTACGCCAAATAGAGCGAAACAGTAATGAAATCAATGTCTATTTCACAGAGTTAAATACATCAGTGAATAAACGGAAATGGATTTACACCTGAAGAAAAAGAGAATGGAAAGTACTCCTGCTGCAGAGGAATGGCAGCTCTCTTTGTCAAATGCTGCTCTTGTTCTTGTTTTGTGTTCGTCAACAAGGGATATATTATCATATTTATAAAGAAAAATATAAAACTCCAACGTCCTAATTCTTCATGAAAATCTGACCGTTGTGTGAAGCGAAAAGCAACGGCTATCCGATTTAAAGCTCCAACATTTTAAATTCAAGTTTTTGAGAGAGACGTGCAAACCTAGGCTATTACTTATCCCTACTATCTCAATCCCTAGGCTACAGGTTGATGATGCTGTTTGCATCAGGGGTAATCACATTTGCATTATTGAACTAAGTGTTGATCAAAGCTGCTATGGCTACCAGCTGTGCGAGTGACATCCTTGGCAGGAGTAGTCCATGTGATGAATGATTGCTTTTACCATATATTTTGACTAAAATAGAATAGAGGAATGGAAAAAAAAGCTGTAAAGAAGCTTCTCTATTGAAATTGAGGAGGCAATACAAAAATACAGAACAATGGAAAGGTGCTTGTCATGACCACTATATACACGAGACCTCTGATCTATACTGACAGTGAGGCAAAATGACCATTATATACACGAGACCTCGGGCACATGGAGAGCATTGGCCAATGAACGGCCCGGGGCGTGGGGAGAGCC
Source organism: Juglans regia (assembly GCF_001411555.2). Classification (NCBI taxonomy): domain Eukaryota; kingdom Viridiplantae; phylum Streptophyta; class Magnoliopsida; order Fagales; family Juglandaceae; genus Juglans; species Juglans regia. Next base: position 14,018,364 of record NC_049906.1, on the reverse strand, counting down.
CCCCCCCGGCCCCCAGATTCATCAATTGGGAAGTTGGAAAGATAACGAGAGTCGAAGTGCCTTTATGTTAACGACGGGGGAATGACTGTGAGCAACATGCCCGAGGAAGGCACAATAAGAATGTTTTGAATTCCCACCACATGTGTGCTAGGAATTTGTGGGGACGGGCCAGGAGAGTAGGCCCAGCCCATGAGGCCTGAAGAGTCCCGGGGCCAGAGGACAAGGGCTGGGCTAGGTCGGTCCAGGAGGGGAAGCAACCAAGCATAGCACGCTGGCAACAGGGTGGAAGGCAAGATTGTTTGATACCACTACTGGTCGACATTAAGGGACATCCCCTGTCCATGAGCCCTGGCGTCCAGACAGGTCAGACGGATGGATGTACCTAACTGGAACCAAACCTCATTAAATGGGATGGAGACGAGCACGCCACAACAGAGAGCCACTCCACATTTTATGCATCTCGGGGTTCGTCACACAACAACGTGCCTCCTGGGTTGTCAGTTATAGCCGCAATCAGGTCTGGTAGAATTTGTTGCACAATAGGGAGTTGGTAGGGACACCCGACCCTAGTACAGAGTGGCACACCCACCATCTCCACCTCGCGAATCACCCCGACCAGGTATAAATACCCCTTAGCCAAGGAAGGTGTTCAGACTCTTTCATACTTTAGCTCACATTCTCTCTAATTGAATACTTCTCTCTTTCAATTCATCCCAACAACTAACTAAGGTATCGGAGGTACCACGGTGCCTCTGGCCCACCATTCTCTATCTCAACAGGATCCAGACCGAGCTCAGCAGCGTAGAGTTTCCCAGGCTGTGAAACACGACATCAATAGGGAAGTTGTAGGTGTGGAGGAAAAGAACACGACTGGGCTTCGTTATTGCTCTGCTTTCAGGTGGTAAAACAAGGGCTTACCGTATCGGGTTGTCTGTGGCTTACGGTGGACTAGGGGGTTTGGTTGGTTCATTGGTTGCTAAAAACTGCGCTGTAGCGATGGTGTCTTGGGTTGAGCTACGGTGAGCATTGGTTGTGTGTGTGGAGGTGGCTAAAATCTCGTCTCTCTCGGTGGAGGACTTGCGGCTTGGGGCATGAGTTGGTTTTGGGGGAGGAGGTGGAAGCCACTAAGTGGACGCCGTGAGCTGTGTAGGAGGAAAGGATAGTGGGTGGTTTTTGGCATGTTATAAGGTTTAGGGGTGGTTGTTTGTGTAAGCAAAGGGGTGTTGTGCATGAGTGAAGTCTCTTATAGCGTGCTAAGGGTAACCAGGGAATTAAAGTGGACTTGAGTAAGAATGTGATTCACGTACTGTGCATGGAGTTCAGTATATGTATATATATATTATTAGGGAATTGGCTTAAGAAATTTAACGTGAAGCAATTTGTAAAGTTATAACTCTGTTGAGATAGACTTCTATTGGAGTGTGAATTTGTAAAGTTGTATTATGAAGAGGAATGTGGAATAGTAATTGTGTTTGGAGTGGAACACTTTCATGTGCTTGGAGTTTATAATAAACCGAGCCTTAACTCTCAATGTCCAAAATAATTGTAACTCATCCAACAAAATTTTTATGGGCTTTTGGAAAAGTTCTTGAGCTATTACCAATTAGTTAGGGCCCACTTGATCTATTAAATCGGATTTAACTCATTTATTGAGTTTCATACTTTCTTGGAACAATTTTTGGGCCTGTGACCTATCTAAAATAATCGAATAAACCTCAATTAGACTTCTATAATTGTTGGCCCATTAACCTAATTTAGGCCCAATGAAATTATCTATAATTTATCCCTAATAATATTGGATTGGGTCGTTACAGAAATAATGGACTTTAATTATCTAACCTTGTTAATGTGTGTTAATCCTATTTTAAGATCAAGTTATTAACCTTGTGGTGCGAATTCCAAAATCTCGCTTCGTAGCTTTTTTGTTTTTTACAACACTCGCTTCATAGCTTGTCACCTATACAAAGCACTGTACGTTATTAAACTTTTTACAAAAAGTGTCATAATATTCTAGTTAATTAAATACATTCGATAGAAAATAACTTAATAATTGTTCAGTTTTATACATAACTATGAAATACTAATATTATTTAAATACCCATAACATGTTAGATTATTATCCAAATCTGTCAAAATAACGGAAAAATTATTTAAAAATCAAGCCCTTGTGATTTATTGTAATTTAATCATAAAATTAATACATAGTAAGATAATTTAAACTCTGTAAGGGGGCCCACAATGGACCGCATGGGAAGCAAGTTAGAGAACCTAGCCAAGCCCAGTCAAGCCCAACGACCCTCCAATAAAAGGAATCAGTGGGTCTTTGCAGAGTAGTCAACCCATGAGCAAAACCCACCCACGAAGCAACCCACGCATAAGAAAATCAGACGACAGGGGCAGATGTGACTCGCCGCCCTGACACCCTGATGACACCCTACCCTCGGGAACCTGTGTAGGCAGGTGGGTGGAAAATATGGAGAACACTTGATCTTCCGGACAGCAGGCATGGAATGGCTTAACATGGAGCGTCTGCAGGGAAAAGTGAGTCTGAGAGCCACACTGCATTGATGGCGCCACTCCCTGGACTGTGCACCACATTAATGACACCGCTTTAGAAGCCACGCCGCATTAAAGAACTCTGACTAAGCGAACAGTTGAAGTGACATGGATTCCCCGAAGCCAAGTGTGAGTCATCCCCGCTCAGAAACCTAGTATAAAAGCCAACCCTCAAGTACGAAGAACTCTATCTGATTTCACTAAGCTCATGCGCGAACTACTAAGAAGGTATACTAACTTTAGCATCGGAGACTCCCTGGCCTCCACCAAGACCCCCTAATTCTTCGTGTTTTCTCAATGGAGCCTGAAGAAAGACTCAAGACCCAAGTTGCTGGAACCCAGCCCAAAGGCCTAAGAAACACTAGGTTAACAATGGTGCCGTCTATGGGACCTCTATAGACTTCACGTGTCCATCGTATACATGCGACAACCCGTTCTCAGACAACTCGGGGACAAGAAGAAGTGATGTCAAAAACATGGAAGTGAGGCTCACCACAATGGAACAACTAGAAGGAAAGCTAACTACTGAGGTGAAGACCCTCTCAAAAGAGAACGAGACGCTCAGAGTAACCACCAACGAGCCAGAAAATGAAGCAAAACCAAGTAACAACAAGCACGTAGGATCCAGAAACGTAAGAGGAGGTGACGTGAAGGAAGAAAGAGAAAACATGCAGGATAAGCTACGACCTTAAAGGGAAATATGAAGAAATGGCGAGAAAGATGGGCACATCGTCGTCAGTAGACCAATTGCTTACCAGTACGGGCCTACCCTACACTTAGGAGGTGATGTCTATGCCCCTACCAACAAAGTTACGGGTTCCCCTCATGGACATGTATGATGTGGCTAGAGACCCCCTTGAACACCTAGAAACCTTCAGAAACCTAGAAACCTACATAGTTTCCCGAGAGAAATGGCCTACAAAGCTTTCCCATAGACTTTGAGTGGGCCGGTGAGAGTATGGTTTGGTTCATTGGCACTCGGGTCCATAGACAACTTTGGGGAGCTAGTATGCATGTTCCTCACACAATTTATGGTGAGCCGGAGAATAAGACTCCCCACAATGTACCTCCTCACCATCAAGTAGGGGGAAGACAAAAGTTTGAAGACATACCTATCCAGGTTCAACAAAGAATGAATGACTACGGACGACCAGAACGAGAAGATAACTTTGGCAATCCTTTTAGGAGAAGTGAGGCCGCAATCCCAGATCATGGCAGAATTGGCACGGAGAACTCCCTCCACGGTGCAAGAATTCATGGACCAAGCCGACAACTTTATTAATACTGAGGACACACTTTGGGCCTTAATCAAGCCAAGGAGGAAAGAACTGGAACACGTAGAACAGAAAGGGAAAGCACCGACCAGAGGCAAGGCTCGCGAGAAGCCAAAGAAAGGGCCGTGCAACAACAGGAGAGAAGAAGCCCAATGAAGGCACTGGGCTTCGATTTGACCTGCCGATGCTCACCATCCAGAAAGATGACTGCCAACCAACCAAAAAAGACAATTACAAGAGCCCTAGCCACCATTATTTCACCTACCATCAATCCAACACTTATAATAGTGAAGACTGCCTTTCGTTGAAAGAGGGAAGAGAAAAGACTGGGCAGCTGAGGCTAAGATACCCTCCTGCCAGGGGCCAAAGAGAGAGTAGAGAAGGAGATCTCGGGAAAGAAGTGTGGAAAGAGTCAGAAGTCCAGGGAAGGAAAGAAGCCTTAGGCAAAGGGCAGCAGTGTAGGGACCCCAGCACGATTGCCCCCGCACGCCACACCAAGAAGGGACGCCGTTGGGGGAAATTAGAACCATAACGGGAGGATTCGCTAGCAGGGGCACAACCTCATCCAGTCGGAAGGCGCATGCCAAGTGAGCGAGATACAGAGAAGTGTATTCGGCAGAGTGCCACCCCACTAAGTACGGGAGAAATGAACCGGTCCCCATCATTTCCTTTGGAGAGGACAAGGAGGTGGGTGTCCTTTATCCGCACAACGACGCCCTAGTAGTGACTATACTGGTCGCCAACTTCACCACTAAGAGGATCCTCATAGAGAGCGATCGTTCTGCAGACATCCTATTTTGGGAATCCTTTACCCGAATGGGGGTAGATGCCACCTAACTCCAACCAGCCCCGATGCCACCAAAGGGTTTCTCCAGGCATATGGTCCAGCCTGTTGGAACAATCACATTGTCCGTCTTGGCGGGCAGCACCCCTCAATAGCCTTTATCATGGTCAACTTCCTGGTGGTAAAGGTTCCTTTAACATACAATGCCATAATCGATAGACCCACTCTCAGCAGTCTAGGGACAGTAACATTGACCTACCACTTGAAGATGAAGTTCCCGCCCTCTTAGGGGGTGGGAGAAATTCAAGGAAAATAGGTCCTGACATGGGAGTGTTACATGCAGGAACTAAAACCAAGGGATGGCGGGATGCACATGGTCCACTCCCATAAGACGTCGAGCATCTATGGAAGTTTTGTGGCGAAAGAACTTGATGACTTATAATTTATATTTCCATGTCGATAGTGTAAATTATATTAATGAAAATGTGACTTTTCAGGGATAAAATACATCACACATATCTCGACTCCTTACTTCAGCAACGTAATCTACATCAACATAATCTCCATCAAAGTAATCTCCATCAACGAAATCTCCATCGACGACTACTTACCTCCCTGTGAGGCATCAAAGGGGTGAGGTATGCCTAAGACTACTTTATCCCTCTCACGGTGGAGAGCGGGCCAGCCCATGGCTGCCCGACATTTACTTTCCTCATGAGCCTCAAAAGGCTGGAGCGGGTGCAATCCCAAACTGCCTGGTAACTTATCTCCCCTAGGGAGGTAAAGGGCGAGATGCGCCTTAAGGCCATCTCGTCCCTCCTGCGACTGAGAGTTGGTCCAGCCATCGGCTGCTCGACAACTTACCTCGACATCCGTCATGACGAAGAGTGGGATTAGCACCAGCCTGACCCAACACTTACCTTCCCCGTGGTATCAATGGGCGGGAGCTGGTCCAATCCCAAGCTGCCCGTGATGGTTAAAAGGTGGGCATGTGGCCCAACCTCCCTCACATGAAGAACGGGTCCAGCTTCTCAGTTGCCCGACAACTTATCGTGCCCCCATCACGGCGAAAAGTAGATTGGCTGCTCAGTTGTCCAACACTTACCTCTTCGTGAGGTACCAAAGGGATGAGTTATGCCCAGAGGCTGCTTTATCCCTCTTGCGGTGGAAAGCTCAGCCAGCCCTCAGCTACCCGACACTTACCTTCCACGTGAACGTCAATAGGTGACTGGACCAGAAACTTACCTTCTCATGGGAGGTAAAGGGCGAGATTCCCCTTAAGGCCATCTTGTCCCTCCCGTGACGGAGAGTTGATCCAACCCCTCGGTTGCCCGGCAACTTACCCCAACCTCCGCTGTAACGAAGAGTGGAATCAGCGCCAGTCTGACCCAACACTTAACACTCCTCGCCCAGTGCACTTCCCGAAGCGTGGGAATGAAAAGCTAAAAGCAAAGAAAAGAAAGAAAGAACCCAAAAAGAGAAAAAAAACATGTATGAGAGGAACTCTATTAACATTATTGCAAAGTACTTCCAGGAGTCACTTGGCTTCACATACTTCTCCTCCATCCTCTTCAACCCCCTATGAGCAACCTCATGCTGAGTCTCGAGACTCTCAATTTCACCCTTTGAGCAACCTCATGCTGAGTCTTAAGACTCTCCATTACACCCAAAAGGCTAAGTTGCACAAGATCTCTCCGCTTGGTCCAACTTAGCCACATATACCCAACAGTGCATCTTAGTCTCCTCTAGCTCCGCCTCTAAGCGGGCCAACTGATCCTGACCATTGTCCCTCTCTTCCTCCAACAACTTGGCCTTGAGGTAGCAATGGGCTATCTCCTGCTTCACTTTCGTCATATCACTTTGAAGGTAGGCTGCATCCTCATGAAAAGTAGAGACATTCCTCTCTAGTGAGCTGGAGTAAGCATCCACGTGGCCAAAGGCAGCCTTCGCCTTATTCCTCTCAACCCTCACCTTGATGACCTCTTAGTGGGCTTGAATTGCGAAAGACAGCAACACTTGTACCTCTTGTTCTAGCTCGGCCCTCCCATCAACAATGTAGGCAAACAATGAGTCAACTCTCTTACGTACCAATGAAAGTCGATTAATAGAGGGATGATAAAAGAAACTAGACCAAAGAAGAGCAGTAAGAAGCTTATTGAGGTCAGGAATCTTTTAAGCTTGTCTGCTGTATTGCGAACATACTTAGCCTTAGTTTTATTAATGCTCGAACAGGACCCAGAAGGACAGGACTTGAAAGGGTGAGATCCGGAGGATCTGTGGGCAATCTAAGGAGCCATGCCTTCCTCTCGGAGAGGCCAAACTCAAGCTTTTTAGCTGCCCATGTTGGTAGGAAGGAAAGGGAAAAGGAATTTGGGGTGGAAGATCCAAGTCCCCAGGCATATCCATCATCTGCTCACCCAGATCTTTTGCATCACCCATGGGAGGAGTTGATGGCACGGTTTCCTCCATTGCCACCGGCGAAGCAACCTCTGGCTCATATGAACTGCTAAAGAGGGAGGAATGTATCAATACCCTATCCTTATCAGATCCACGACCAAGGGATTATTTTGGGACAAACCCCTAGGGACAAAGGGAAGAGTCGGCTTCTCACGACCAGAAATTGTGGAGGGAATAGAGCGAGAAGTGCAGGCACTACCATCAACACCACCGAGTGATGCGTCCATAGCTGGGTCAAGGAGTACCTCGGAGGTGGTTGTGCATGCCCTGGCATCATCATCCAGGGAATCAGGCACCTCTGCAACATCATTGTAGGGCACACCAAGAACAGGTTCGTGAGAACCCCTTGAAACAGGTTTGAGGAAGGCTGACAAAATGGCCATCTCAAGTTCTTCCTCATCCTAACTAGAGGCATCAGCTAGCCCCTGATCACCTTGTGGGGTAGAGTGCAAAACCAATGAGGGCAACGGAGCAGACTGGGTGAAGGACAGTAAAAACCCATCGTTGTCGCAAAATTGAACTCCCTGTCCGGGCTAGGTGGTTCATGCTGAATCAATCCACTAGCCCCTGATGATGACAAATGGAAAGGGAACTACCCGCTTGGATCCTGAGCTACTGATAACTCCCATTGGCACATGAACCACCTTGCCCTCAGTACAAGGATTTTTCCCCTTCCCCCACTAGAGTGCTAGAAGTTGTGGCCACTAACCTGCGATCTTTCTGGCATCACCATGAACTAGTTGATGTTGACTCTATTTAAAAAACTATAATTGCAAACCTCCTTCTGGTGTCCCTCGACACAGGAGAAGACTTTCTTTAGGCGAGCCTGCTACCGATCGGGCAGATTCAGGGAAAACTCTTTGTCGACTAGAACAACCACCCCCCTCCCCCCACACGGCACAAACGGAAAACTCTTGACGGGCGACCTTGCGGGTAGGAAATTCCCAACCATGACTCAACACAAAAAAGAACCTTTTAAACCAGTCCTTAACACAAGACAATCGGGGTTCCAAGCAGGTTACCCAATATTTGGTACGGGAACAAAAACTACACAAGCTGCCATCATGGCACTGTATCGTGTGGGTATAAAAAACTCCTTGGCAATTAGGCCAGGGTACTCCTCATCCTCGGCTCCCAGGACAATGTACCAAACAATGCAACATGACAAGAGAATCCTCCATGCATTAGGATAATGGAGCTGTGAAGGGGGCAATGCAAGATGATCCAAAACATCCCAAACCGGACAACAAGATGGGAGTCACAGTCTGTTTGAAAACATAGAAGGATACAACGTGACCTTCTTAACATATCCCTCCGAGTTGATGGCACCATGGCGAGCTCTTGGTACTTCCAAGACGATGGAGTCAGGCACTTCGTAGTTACTCCTCATTGTGTCCAGGTCCAACGAGGTGGTGGCTGCAGACCAATTGTACCCCTCAAAAGATTGAGGGTTGTTCTTGCTAGAGTCCTCAGGGTTTCGAGGAGACCCTTCGGGATGTGACAAATGCGAGCCTCAAGATGAAAAATAGGAGGTTCTTGGGCGCCATTAGCAACAAAAGGAAAGATTAGAGAAAGAAAAGCAAGTGGTTTTCAAAGAAAGGGAAAGAACGAGTAGGGAGCAATATGAAAGAATTGATAAAAGCTACGACTTGGGGTTTAAGTAGGAGGACATTGTCTATTAGATGGTTCCTAGTAGGAGAGTGGTAAGTGATTGAGCTGAATTATTGCATATTTTATACATTTAGAACAAATATATTTCAATTATTTCATGAAATTATAATTTTTTTAGATGGATAAATGGTTAAGAGGCATAAATCCGAGTTGTGGCTTAAATTAGTTAATAGCATGGTTTATACTTAATTTTATAACTTGTGATTTAATTGGACAATATTTCTTCACGTGCACAACACATCTTTAATATTTTATTCCTCCATTTAATTTTTTTTCTTCCTTTTTCTATTTGTTGAGATAGGCCAAAAATGCAAGCTAGGAAGACGTTAGGCAACATGCGAAGACACAAGGCTGTTGGAGAATAGAAAAAAAGAAATACGCAGGGGACGAATGCATGCAACTTGAAGAACCTCTAGGGGTCCAACTGCCACTGCCCAGCCTCCCTCCACTACCTTCCACCTGCATCTCCAGCCATCTAGCTTGCTCTCTATTCCCTAGTTTTTTATTTAGTTTTAGCTTAAATTTTATGGTGGATTTTTGAGATCTTTGGCATAGAACCATTCAGTTTGGGCATTTTATTTCCTGCTTGTTTAACTTGATGTTAATTTTTTTGTTTGCTCTTTTAAACTTCCATTAGATAGGTATTACAATGGTTATGGATTGATTTTGTGAATTTTGTGATTTGAATACAAGGATGAACTCTAGAATCATGACTTTGGGGCTTTTCAATTTTCAGCTCGTATTACATCAATTATTCCTAATCTATCTTAGTTCTTGGCTTAGTTTTGTTAATCTCTTAGTTCCATTAGACATTAGATTGATTAAGGTTTAATTAGGGCTTAATTAATTTAGGTTTTACTAATTAAATTTTAGTTAATTAAGATTGCTTAGTTTAGTTGGTTTATTGATTGTTTAATTTCAATTTGTTAAATGATCATAGTCAACAGTATCCTCTCTGGTTCTCGAGCAGAGGTGGAGTTTTGGGGGGAAAGTTTGTTATGAGGCAGTTACGACTGTCTGAAAGGGAATCTTGCCGGTACTCGACGGCTGAGAGGGGGGGAGGCATGGAAGGACTGGAGGACATGTACGAGAATCTCCGTCTAACGGAGGAGGAGAGCTCTCTGATAGAGCTTGGAGGAATGGAGAAAGGGATGAGTGAAAAAGGGGAAAAGAGCCTTGTTGGGAAAATCTGGTTGGATAGGCGGATTGGGAAAGATTTTGTGGAGTCTACGATGGCAAAAGTTTGGAGGGTGAGCAAACCGGCAAAGTTCCAGGAGATCGGGGTCAATACATTTATCATTTCTTTCTCAAATCAGGCAGATAAGGTTAGAGTGTTAGAAGGGCGCCCATGGTTGTTTGATAACCATCTCTTCGCACTCAAGCTGTTTGATGGACTGGCGCAAGCACAAACTCTTGAGTTTGAGACAGAAGTGTTTTGGGTACAAATGTTGAACCTACCACTGGGAAGTATGAGTAAAGAATGTGGAACGAAGATAGGAAGCTCGGTTGGAAGGGTGCTGGAGGTCGACGTCCCGGAAGATGGTATTGGCTGGGGAAGCTCGTTGAGAGTGAGGATCGAGATCCCAATCAAACAAGCCATTACTAGAGGCCGAATGGTTGCTGTGGAAGGTAAGAAAGTCTGGGTTAATTTTAAATACGAAAAGTTACCTCGATTGTGTTTTGACTGTGGGTGTTTGATTCATGGTGATACTGGTTGTGGTAAGAATGGGGTGGGAATGGAGAAGGGGCCTCAATACGGGGCATGGTTGCGAGCTGAAAGATTCTCTAAGGGAGGCACCTGGAGGTCTGATTCCTCTCGAGGGAACAGATCGGGGGAAAAATTTTATGATAGAGGAAATGCAGGGGAGAGTAGCACAAAGGGGAAGGGGGAGGGAGTAGTAATTGAGAGGGAAGGGGAAATACAGTCCTCGAAAGAGGGGGGAGGGCTAGAGAGTGGGGGAACGGTAAATGAAGAAAACTCAATAATAAAAAACAGAGAAGATGAGGGGGAGAGAGAGTTGATGAGTTCTTTACTTCCTGGGGAGTATATGGAGAAGCAGAAAGAAGGTGACGAGGGGGTGGAAGGTGAAGAGGGGTCTGCCCTACTTCTTAAGGAAATTGTAAAGGAGGATGAAAAGAGTAGTTATAGGGGGAGATGGAAGAGGAGGGCTAGGGAAAAAAGTGTGAATGTTATGGCTGGAGTTCAGAAGGTGACAAAGAGAAAGCTGCTAGGAGAGGGTCTGAAAGAGGAAGTGAAAAAAATAAAAGTAGATAAGGGTGGGAGTCAGGTGGAAGCTACTCTTGAGGAAGCAACCTATGTATTGGCGGAGGCTGTGAGGCAGCCCCGCCAGCAGCCATGAAAATCTTAAGCTGGAACTGTCGGGGGCTTGGCAACCCCCGAACAGTTCAATCCCTTTATGTAACAGTAAGGGATATGCGGCCAGACATTATTTTTTTAATGGAAACTAGAATGACAGTGAATAAAGGTGCATTGACATTGAGAAAGTTGGGATTTGAAGGATGTGTGGGGGTGGACTCAAGGGGTCAAAGTGGAGGTCTCCTTCTTTTATGGAGGTTAGAGGAGATGGTTAGTTTGATTAACTTTTCTTGTAGGCATATTAATAGTTGGATTGATGAAGGGGAGGGGGGAAATAAATGGTTACTCACAGCCTTTTATGGCCATCCGGATTCAAACAAAAGAAAAAGCTCATGGGATTTACTCTCATCTTTTAACCCTGGAAGGCATAAGGGGTGGTTGGTGATTGGGGACTTTAATGAAATAGTGAGCAACAATGAGAAAGAAGGGGGTAGGGATAGAAGGGAGGACCAAATGGAGGGCTTCAGAAGGGTACTTGAGGATGGTTGTTTGACAGATTTGGGTTGGAGGGGCAGTAAATACACTTGGTGCAATGGGCAAGAAAGGGAGTCCCTCATTAGAGAAAGGCTTGATAGAGCAGTAGTAAACCATTGCTGGAGAAATAATAATGTTCAAGCCAGGGTGGACATTCTGCCTGCTGTGTGCTCAGATCACAGCCCCTTATTTCTGTCTTTCAACATAAATGTTAACAAAGAAGGGTATCGAAGGGGCAACTGTTTCAAGTATGAGTTAAGTTGGGATTTGGTGGAGGGCTGCAGAGAGGTTATCAAAGAAGTATGGGAAAAGGAAAGAGGACAGATGAAACCACAAGAGACTTTCCTCAACAAACTATCAAGGTGCAGGGGAGCTCTGAGTCAGTGGAGGAAAGGGAAGGTGAAGGAGAGTACTCAAGAGCTGAAAGTAAAAATGGAAGAATTAAAAAAGTTACAGGAGAGTGAAGACATTTTTCAGATGGCTAAAATAAAAGCAAAAGGGAAGGAAGTAGAGAGTTTGTTGGAACAAGAAAATCTGAAATGGAAGATTAGAGCAAAGAAACATTGGCTGCAACAGGGAGATAGGAACACTAGGTATTTTCATGCCTGTGCTTCTCAGAGGAGGAGAAAAAATGCAATAGTGAAAATTAAAGATGAGGAAGGGAGAGAGGTATATGGTGAGGAGCAGATTGAAGGGGTCCTTAGTGGTTATTTCCGAGGGGTTTATACTTCCTCAAATCCCACTAGTGAGCAGGTGGAAAAATGTATGAAGGGGTTAGAGCAAAAAATTGATGCAGAAAAAAGAAGGAAGTTGGAAAAACAGTTTCTACCAGAAGAAGTGGAAAGGGCCTTGAAACAGATGTCAGCTCTAAAGTCGCCAGGTGCAGATGGGTTTGGAGTGGGGTTTTACAATAACCATTGGGAGGTGGTGGGAAAGGAGACTTGTGCAGCTGTGTTAGAATTTTTAAATGGAGGGGATATGAGTGCGGGGATTAATCATACACTGATTGCTCTAGTCCCTAAGGTTAAAACACCCAGCTCAGTGAGGGAATATAGACCAATAAGCCTATGTAATGTCTCTTATAAGCTGATTGCTAAGGTGCTAGCAAATAGGATTAAAGAGGTACTGCAAGGGTGTATTTCTCTTAATCAGAGTGCATTCATCCCTGGAAGATTAATCTCTGATAATATATTAATTGCTTATGAGCTGCTGCACTCCATGAAAACGAGGAAAAAAGGAAGAATAGGTTGCATGGCAGTGAAATTGGATATGGCAAAGGCCTATGACAGAGTAGAGTGGGAGTTTCTAAGAGCTATGTTGTTGAAGCTGGGGTTTGGAGAGAGGATGACAAAGCTGTTAATGGATTGTGTTATCTCTGTTACCTATCAAGTCCTCCTTAATGGGAAACCTGGCCAGCTTATTAAACCTTCTCGGGGACTTAGGCAGGGGGACCCTTTGTCCCCTTACTTGTTTCTGATTTGTGCTGAGGGACTAAGCCATATGTTGAATAAAGCAGCTCAAGAGGGGCATATAAAAGGAGTTACAGCAAGTAGAGGGGGAACGAAGGTAAATCATCTCATGTTTGCAGATGATTGTGTAATCTTTTGTAGGGCTTTAACAGAAGAATGGAGAAGAGTTGGATGCATACTAGGCAGCTATGAATTGGCATCAGGTCAGACCCTTAACAAACAGAAAACTACCATCTTGTTCAGCTCAAACACTAAGAAACCAGTAAAGGAGGAGGTGGTTAAGGAGATAGGCGCAACGGGGTGTGATAATTATGAAAGATACCTTGGACTTCCAGCAATGGTAGGGAGAGCCAAGTATAAAACCTTCCAAAGTATAAAGGAAAGAGTTTGGCAAAAGATTCAAAATTGGAAAAATATTTGGTTATCCAAAGCTGGAAAAGAGATCATGATTAAAGCAGTTCTTCAAGCTATCCCAACATACTCTATGAGTGTGTTTAGATTGCCAAAAAAGCTTTGTGATGACCTTGAAGCTATTATGGCAAGATTCTGGTGGAAACAAGGGAATAAAGACTCGGGTATTCATTGGAAGAGCTGGGTAAAATTGGGAGAGTCGAAATCAGTGGGTGGTCTTGGTTTCAGGGATATGGAGGTTTTTAACAAAGCTATGTTGGCTAAGCAGGGATGGAGACTCATGAAGAGGGAGAACTCTCTGGTTTCAAGAATTTTTAAAGAAAAGTACTTTAAAGATTCTAAGTATACTGATGCAAATTTGGGGTTGATGCCTTCCTATATATGGAGAAGTTTGTGGTCAGTACAGGAGGTAGTGAAGAATGGGATGAGATGGAGGGTAGGGGATGGAAAGGATATAAGGATTTGGGGTCAAAAGTGGTTGCCTAGGCAAACTTCTTTTTCTGTCCAATCTCCTATACGCCTGCTTAGACCAGATGCGAAGGTGCGAGAACTGATTGATGAGGAAAAGATGGAGTGGAAAGCTGAGCTGATTCATGAGATTTTTAATGAAGAAGAGGCAGCAGTAATTTGTGCTATACCTCTTAGTCGAAGGGGAGGAGGTGATAAACAGATTTGGGGCCTAACAAAGGATGGCAAGTACTCAGTTAAGAGCACTTACCATGCTGAGATTCAAAAGTGCAAAGATAGGGAAGGGCAAGCCTCTTGTACTCAAGGGAAGAAGGATATATGGAGGAATGTATGGCAGCTGTCAGTACCAGGGGGCTGGAAGCATATGATTTGGAAGGCTTTGCATAATATCTTGCCCACTAAACTGAACCTCTATAAGAAAAAAGTTATTAATGATCCAAGGTGTCCAATCTGCTTGCAAGGAGAAGAATCTGTAGTCCATGTCTTGTGGACCTGTCCTGCTTCTTCAGATGTATGGGCAGAGAATGGGAGCTCTTTTCAAAAATGGAACTCGAAAGGGGAGGATTTTGTGGAGCTATGGTTGAAAATGGTTGAGGGTCTGCCTCAATCTGAGCTGGAAAGAGGAGTGGCTATTATGCATTCGATCTGGATCAGAAGAAACAAATGGGTGTTTGATAACTGCTTTTCTAGCCCTTTTAGTGTCATGAGAAAGGCTCAAGTCTGCTTAGATGAATTCCAAGAGGCACAAAGAGAGAGTATATTAGATGGGAGGAAGATGGGAAAATCTCAGCAGAGAAGACCTTGGCAAAAACCTGAAGAATTGAGTGTCAAAGTGAATTTTGATGCGGCTCTTGACCTAAATAAAAAACTTATGGGAGCAGGGGTGGTAATAAGGGACTGGAGAGGGGATGTCTTGGTATCCTTATGTGCTCAATTCAAGCATGTTTCTTCTCCTTTCATTGCAGAATGCAAAGCATTGGGTAGGGCGGTAGAGCTGTGTAAAGAGCTGGGTTTCTATAATGTTTGGTTTGAAGGGGATGCAAAGAGGGTGGTGGATGGGGTGAACAAGGAAGAGGAGGATGAATCATGGGAGGGTCAAGCGGTGGGGGATCTACAGAAGGAACTCAGAGGTTGCAGAGGTTGGAAACTGACTTTTACTCATAGAGATTGTAATGAAGTGGCACATTGCCTTGCTAAAATAGGACTGTCTATAGAGATGGAAAGGGTGTGGATGGAATGTGTCCCACCTGAGATTGTTCCGAAAGTTGTAAATGATAAACATTGTAACCAGTTGAATACTTAATGGAAAAGGAAACATACAGAGGTTTATTTCAAAAAAAAAAAAAAAAATTTCAATTTGTTAGATTTAGTTGTTAATTTTGAGTCTTGCTATTAGTTTGGAAATTTTTGCTGGTTAGTAGGGAGGTAACTTAGATTTAATCTATTTTGCTTCATTAGTTGGTTAATGTTTGATTAGTTAGCATGCTTTATAATATGGGATTTAACTAGTTCCAGATTTTATGTTTAATGTGCTCTTAATTAAATTAGTCTATTAAGTTGCTTCTTGGTTAATTAATTTCAATGAGTTTAGTTTAGTTATTAGTTTACTGCTTTGTATCTTGGTCCTTTACTCTTCCTTGCAACACTCAAAAATCCAAAAATATTGAATCTAGTCCACGACTAGTGCTCTTTTTATTTCCATTGCACCACTTTTATTTTCTCTTTGTGAATATTTTCACCAGTTTACACGAGTTTAATTTTAAACAACTTTCCCCAATGAGACGATTTAGGAATTTTATTCCTAATTATTACACGACAACCTCCTACACTTAGGACAACCTTTGTCCTGCTTAATCTAGTCCTTCCTTTTGTATTTTCTTTCCTTTTGTATTTTTCTGTTTCCTTGTACAACCCTTAACTCTCGGTTGTTCTTGTAAATTGGACAACTCATTCTTTAAATATAAATGACATACCACGTTGTCTGGTGTGGTGAGATTTCTCAATTCCATTGATTCTTCTTTTTCTACTTGGTACTAGAGCATCCAAACATGTCTTCCACATCTATCAGTGTTGGCAATTTTGTCACACTACGACTCAAACCAGAAAACTACTCTCTATGGCGTGAACAAGTTCTCGCCTTAGCCGAAAGCCAGGATCTCGTTACCTACCTTCTTGGTGAAACGCCTCAACCACCTGCAATTCTTCTAGCAGTAGAAGGCTCTACCACTGCACCCACAGCAAATCCAGAATACCAACATTGGAAGACTGTAGATCGTCTCCTTCATGGATGGATTGTTGGGACTCTTACAGAAGAGACGCTTGGTCTCAAGATTAGCCTAGAAACCTCTGCTCAAGTCTGGTCAACCCTCAAAGAAGCCTACACAAAGTCATCTCAAGAGAATTCCAACTCACTCAGCAACTTACATACTTGAAAAAGGAACCAGAAACTTCTCTCAATGACTACATTTGCAAATTCAAGAGCATTTGCGAAAGTCTAGCTGCCATTGGCCATGGGGTAAGTGACAAAACCAAAGTGTTTTCTTAGCTCACAGGACTTGGAGCACGCTATGAGCTTTTTACCACCTCAATGCTCAAGCCTCCAATGCCAACGTATGGTAAAGTTGCTACTCTACTCTAGAGATACGAGACTTGCATAAATTTCCACACTCTTGAGCCAGCCCCCTACACTGCATTCTTTAGGTAGGCTAACTCTTCTAGGTCCTCTAACAAAGGAGGAAGAAATACCAATCCTCTTCCAAGGGAAAAGGTTTTGCACCGGCCAACTAGTCTGCTTCTAAGCCTCGAAATCTCAACAACTCTAGAAACTCAACCCCTCGTGAGACAATTGGAGAGACACCACTTGTCAGATCTGTGGCAAGCGTGGGCATGTTGCTATTCACTGTTGGCACTTATTCAATCATTCCATCCAACCAGACAATCTACCTGAAGCCTTCTCGGCTCTTAATCCTCATACTAAAACCAGTCATGAGGAATGGACGTCCGACACAGGTGCCTCCGCACACATGGCTTCTCATGAAGGTAACTTAACCAATGTTCATCCATACACTGGTTCTGATCATGTTCTTATTGGCAATGGAGAATTTTTACGTATAACCCTTGTGACTACTTCCATTGGATCCAGTGACACTCAGATTGTTTTGCGTGATGTGCTTTTAGTTCCTGAGTTAGAAAGGAACTTACTTCTGATTATCCAATAAATTGTGAATTCACTCACAGTGGCTTTATGGTAAAGGACCGAGTAAGAAGTCTGGGGCTGATGAGGGGCATCAAACATGGTAATCTATATTCTGTTCGTGCATCTCCAGTAGCTCTTTTCTCCACTAGATTTCGAGTTGTCCCTTAAGACGTATGGCATAGTAGCCTCAGCCATCCTCAAGCTATTGTGGTTGCACATCTCCGTCAGTCTGGATTAATTCAAGTTATTTCCAATAAAGCAACTCAATTTTGTGAAAGTTATCAATTAGGAAAATTGTCTAAACTTCCTTTTTCTAGTTCGTCTTCTAAGACTACTACACCCTTGGATCATGTTGATTAAGGGGGACCTGCCCCAATTACTTCAGTGAATAAATATCGTTATTATGCAGCTATTGTCGATGACTTCACCAAATTTAGTTGGTTAATTCCTTTAAAGATGAAGTCTGATTTTTTCTCTCAGTTCCTCTTATTCGAGAAATATGTTGTATGTCAATTTTATAGCCATATTAAGATAATCCAAGCCGATGGGGGAGGTGAATTTGTTAATCACTCTTTTACCAATCATCTTCAAAAATCTGGGATTATTCATCACATTTCTTGTCCATATACTCCTGAGCAAAACAAGACAGTTGAAACGCGTCATTGGGTCATATGTGAGCTAGGAAGTACTATCATGCTTCACACCAATATTCCAAATAGGTATTGGGTTGAGGCATTCACTACTGCAGTGTTCGTGATTAATAGAATACCAACATCAGTGCTACAATGGGATAGTGCTTTTCTTCGACTTCATGGTCATACACCTGATTATGGCTCCCTGTGCACCTTTGGTTCACGCTGCTTTCCTTATGGTACAATAAAGGTTGTAAATTTGATAATAAATCTCTACCTTGTGTTTTCATGGGCTACAGTGATAGGCACAAAGGGAACCGGTGTCTTTTCCCTCCAATAGGTCGAGTTTTTATCTCTCACCATGTGGTATTTGATGAATCTGTTTTTCCATTCAAAGTTTCGGATATGCACAAGGTCAGATCTCCTGAGCCCATGGTCACCACCTTCAAGGAATGGATCAATGCTATATCACCATCACTTGTTGATACAGCTAGTTCAAGCTCACCT
The DNA here is from genome assembly GCF_001411555.2 of Juglans regia. NCBI lineage: Eukaryota > Viridiplantae > Streptophyta > Magnoliopsida > Fagales > Juglandaceae > Juglans > Juglans regia. The sequence continues at coordinate 14,000,088 of NC_049906.1, read as the reverse complement.
CCAATAACCAACACTAATGCACCCATGATTGATTTACCTTTATGGCAACCCATCGTCCTTTCTGATCCGCTGCAAGAATCGTCACCTATAAACTCTTCTCCAATTTGCATTGTCTCTACCTACAATGCTCATGAAACCAAGGACTTAAGTAAGCCCGTGCCTTCAACAATCTTCCATCACATGCGTACTCGGGCTTAGGCTGGAATTCAAAAACCGAATCCAAAGTATGCTTTACTTCATTCTTATGATTCCATTCCCAAAGAACCTCGCACAATTCATGCCGCATTGTCTCACCCTGGATGGAAGAAGGCTATGGAGGATGAGCTTGCTGCCTTATCTCAAAATGAAACCTGGATATTAGTTCCACATCAAGATCCCATGCATGTCGTTGGCTCTCTCTGGGTGATTAAGACAAAGCTCAAAGAAGATGGTACGTTGGATCACCTGAAGCCACACTTTGTGGCCAAGGGATATCTTCAAATTGATGGTATACATTTTTCGGAAACACATTCTCTCTATTACCATGGTTCAAGGATGTAGCATTCGACAACTCGATGTGAAGAATGCATTTTTTCACATTTCCTCAATGAGCGTGTTTATATGGAGCAACCTCCAGGATTTGAAGATCCGAATTTTCCCAACCATGTATGCTTGTTGAACAAAGCCATCTATGGCCTAAAACAAGCCCCAAGGGCGTGGTTTGACAGGTTCAACACTTTTCTTCTTGCAACTGGTTTCCAATGCAGCTCAGTTGACCCAAGTCTCTTTATCAAAAAATCTGAGCAAGGTATCTTGGTGTTACTTCTTTATGTAGATGATATAATTCTTACAGGCTCAAGTGTTTCTTTAATTCAAACTTTCACGGCAACTCTACGTACTGAATTTTTCATTAAAGATCTTGGCAAGCTCCATTATTTTCTGGGTGTACAGGTCTCACATCTTTCTCGTGGTCTTTTTCTTCACCAAGCAAAGTATAAGATTGACTTGTTGGAAAGAGATTCTATGCATGAAGCCAAGCCAATCAACACTCCCATGTGCTACAAAAATAAACCTTATTGACCCTCTTCCCTTTACAAGGATCCTCGTCATTATTGATCCTTGGTTGGAGCTCTACAATACCTCATGCTAACTGGGCCCAACATTTCTTACAATGTAAATTATGTGGCTTAGATCATGCAAGCACTAACTGATAATCATTTCACCATGGTTCATTGCATTCTACGGTACATCAAGGGATTGTCAACCTCGGCCTCTATATTCAATCCTCCAGCACTTTTGATTTAATGCCTTCTCCGATGCGGATTGGGCAGGTTGTCCCTTAACTCGTCGCTCCACCACTGGATATTGTACCTATCTCAGTGGTAATAGAATTTCTTAGCATGCAATAAAGCAATCAACTGTATCAAGATCAAGCTTTGAAGCAAAATACAGAGCTATGGCAAAAGCAACTGCAAAGTTAACATGGTTAACTTTCCTTCTTCGTAACTTGGATATTCCTCTTGACTGTGCTCCTACCTTGTTTTGTGATAATTTGAGTTCTTTTTTCATGACTGTGAATCCAGTTTTTCATGCTCGAAGCAAACATATTGAACTAGATTATCACTATGTCTGTGAAAGGGTCTCACTTGGTCTGCTAGTTACTCAACATGTCTCAACCCACTCCCAGATAGTCTATGTCTTCACCAAACCTCAATCTCGGGTTGCCCTAGAGCTGTTACGAGACAAATTGTGCCTAACCACCATTCACAATTTGAGGGGGGATGATAAGATTATTCAAAATTCAAATGCTAAAGATCAAGACACAGCTGCCACAATCCCATGATTTCTGCACAGCAATATCCATAGTGATTTGTTGTTAATCTGATCCTTCCTTTTGTATTTTTCTATTTCCTTGTACAACCCTTAACTCTCAGCTGTTTACTTGTAAATTGTACAACTCATTCTTTAAATATACATGGCCAACCACATTGTTTGGTGTGGTGAGATTTCTCAATTCCATTGATTCTTCTTTTTCTATTGAAATGTCAGGGACAAATCCCACAATCCCCGTTGCATGAAGATACATGGGAGCCAAGATATCACACGTTACCCCAGGCATGGAAATGTGTACCACCGCAAACGATGAACACAGGTGACTGAAGTGATGTGGGGTAGAAAAGTAAATTCCTACTGTACTCGTACAATAAGAATTCAAGGGGTAACTATATGGATAGATATTTCACCAATCCAGTTGGGCCCGATCCATCTCGCCAGGGCCCAAGAACCAAGTACTATAAGCCCAGTGAACAGGAAGTAAGGAGGGCCATGAAGTTTAGCCCTGAAAATATGCCACCAGGATATTAAAGTCCTTTTAAGGAAATAACCGTTGAGGGGATCTCGAGCCTTCTTAATAAGGATAGATATATGAGATATTCCCTGATAACGATATATCCTTATAACTTTATTGACATCCAGAATGTGATACTCATCACTTCTAAGATCATCGGAGTAAATCATGCAGTTTCACTATCCTTATAGGTTGAGCAAGTGCCTAAATAATGGACACCAACTAGTGATTCGAGGTAACTCTTTACGACCCTTTTGAATTCATACTTGACCATCACAAACACTTAGGCATGTGAGGTGTTCTACCCACTGAGCCCTCATGCTTCTTTTGGTGTAGATTGAGTGAGTTCGTCGGTAGTGGTGTGAAACACGTCTTAACAATCTCATCTCCATAAAACTTTCCGATAACTAGGGACCAATGTTTTATATTCAACCACAATTGAGAATAAGAAAGATGTAAACTTCAAAGTCTATCTTCCTCATTTTATTCACCATCTCAATTTCTATTATATTTTATATTTCTATCATATTGTTGATTTGATATTATCTCTAATAGAATAATCCAAAGTATGTAGCACGATCATCCATGATTGCCTTTTAGAAGGGAATACTAGAGGAGAAGGCACAATGACAAAACGACACCTAACAAAAGGTTTGTGTTCAGAGGCAACCATGGTCAACAAAGACGCAACAAAATTTGAATTGAGGGGTGTCTAGCGATCAAGACTTATGGATACTACACATTTGACTAAGAAAGGAGAGAACAAGTTTGAAATTGAAGAGAGGCAAAAGGCAAGGAAATACAATAGGCAAAGAGAAAAAAGTCTCTTTCATAGACCTTGAGGCCAGGGTATCAATAACATGTTATCGAAAATCTAGTTTTAGATATATCCATGTGCCTTAAGGAGGAGATTGGAAGAGATACAAAGTGTTTATCGAGAGAAGAATGCTGATTGCTAAGATTTGCAGAGGAGAGGAAGAAATTCTAAGGCCAAGTTGCATAAACCTCAAAATCAACGGATCCAAACCTAGAACCCACAGATCCACACCACAATATATAGATCTAGAAAAAATAAACATAGATCCAACAAAATATAGAAAGAATATGCGTGAAAAAAAAGGCCTCTTTTGAGATGTTGAGATGATTTGAGATAAGATGTTTTATGAAATTTTGAGAAATGAAAGATAAAAAGTTAAGTAAAAATATTATAATGTTAAAATATTGTTATATTATAATTTTATAAAATTATTTTTGTTTTGAGATTTGAAAAAATTGAATTATTTTTTGTGTTTTGTTTGAAAATTTAGAAAAATTATAATGATTAAATAAAAATTTTAAAAATTTGAAATAGAAAAATGTTTGTTTTTGAGTGCTGATCATCCAAACCAACCCATGAGCAAACCCAGTCATGGAGAATAATAAAATAAGATCAAGAAAAAGAGGAGGGGATGGAGAAGATGGTAAGAAGAAGTTGGGGTGTAAGAAAAAGCTGGTGAACCGGTACTGAGTTTGGTTTGGTTCGGTATCAGTTTTATTTTTATTAAAACCAGTCAAAATCGGTCCAGCTCCCATTTTTCTTTTTCTAAAACCGGATTGGACCGAACTAGACCGGTTCATATATATTATAATTTTTTATATTGTATATAATTTTTTATATATAATATATAATTATATATAAAATAATCTTGTATTAAATGATAAATTATTAATTAGTATAATATTATATTTTAAAATCTTATATCACAATAGTCTATTGTATTAATAATTATACTAATACTATATCATTATATATTATATATTATAATATATCACTATATTATATATTATAATATATCACTATAGTATTATATACTATCCTATAATATACTATTATATATATTATATAATATAGTATATAGTATATTAAAATTGAAAAACCGAACCGAAACCGTTAAGATCGGAAAATACCAGTTTAAGGGGAAACTAGAACGTAATCGATTCTTGAAAATGCAAAATTAGTATATACTGGTTCAGTCCTAAATTTTGTCTAAAATTGGATCAAATTGAACTGGTTACACTCCTAAACAGAATAGAAAAAGAAAAGTTGGTTGGATTAGAGAGAAAGGGATGAGAGAGAGGTGGATGAAAAAAATGTATGGGTTGAAAGAGAAAAATTGAGTTTTCTTTATATACAGGTCCAGGTGGGCGGGTACCCTACTCGCCCCTAGCATGCCTGATCCCGAACGGTGGGCTGATTGGCCACTCCAATACCAGGTAGGTGAGGATGGATGGGCCAATCCAGCAACCCTAGCCATTAGAACATTTGATAGGAGTTAGATATGAAGGACTCGATTGGCAATTTTTTAAAAAGCATATATATATATATATATATATATATAAAAGGAGTAAATCAAATTATCTGATCTGATCTTATCTCATATAGTTATTACAACTTTCTCAAACTTTCATATAAAATATATAATAAATAATTTAACTTTTTCAAATTCCAAAATAAAAATAATATTATAACAACATTTTATTCAATTATCAACAAAACATTTCCTCTTATCTCATCTGAACTGCGTAACCAAAATTTGAAGTGAAAAACATCAGCTTTCTCAAATCTGACTTCATCAAATAGAAACCTTCTTTTTGCATCCTCAAAATCGCGTAAATCTTTGAAACACCAACTATAAATACTTAGTGTTGACTCATTTGATGTGTTTATTCTTCTCACTTTAGATCATAGAGCTCAAATAAAAATTCTAAATTAGCCAAATATGGAATGCAATCATGTTTGACAACAAGAACTACAGAGAGAGAAGATGATACAACAAGAAATATGCATAACTACTCATACTAGATCATCATCTTTGTTCATTAAACTTATTGCTAATAAAAGAGTAAAAGAAGAAGAAAGAAGAAAAACAAAGAGAACAAAGTACTTATATAGCATCATTCATGCGAACATTTGAGTGATGTATTCATCCACAGTGGTGTATTTGACATCTGGGTATAGCTCAGAAGCCTCCACGCCAAAAGATGGCTCAATCTCAAAGTTGGTCTGATCTCCCTTTACAAAGATTGAGTGGTTGATTGATAATATCTTACTGATCGGAAATGGGGACTCTGTATGCATCACAAAACATTATACAATTAGGTTATGATCATGATCAAAACATTCTGCAGTGCAGCAGTGGTATCCTTGAAATCCAGGAAAGGTTTTTTTTTCAAGTAATTACGTACCTTGTATGTCCTTCAAAATCTTGTCTTCTGGAACATAGGTTTTCTCAAGAGTTTTGCCAATCTTGTTTTCCCAAAGGGCAACAAGCTCATTGAATGAGTAAAAGTTTTTAGGAGGCTTGAGGTAGAGAATCTTGTTCAGTGTTCTTGGGTCATCCACTGCTCTAATCGTATAGGTTCCTATGTCATCTTCCTTGTTAAAAATAGCTGCATGCATGATAATAATTATTTTATTTTATTTTAAAAAAATCAACCAGTAATTAAATGGATTATACCATTATCTACAACTGGACACATTTAGCTACGCTTGGTTTGGATAAAAATATTATAAAATTAAAATATTATGAATTAGTTTAATTAATATTATTCTTATTTTAAAATTTAAAAAGTTGATTTTTTTTTTTTTTATATTTTGTTTGAAAGTTTGAGAAAGTTGTTATAACTAAGTAATGATTAGATAAAAAAAATTGAAAAATTAAGAATTTGAAATTAAAAAGTATTTGTATTTGAATGGTATTTAGATGTTGAGATGAGTGAAGATGGATTGAGACCATTTGTAAAACCAAACAGGTACTCTAAACTCATACCTTTTAGATAAAAAGGCAACAAAATTTCAATTTCATGTTTGGTAGTGTAAAATATGTGATATTTTAGGGGATATTTTAGTCATTTCACCTTATATTGGTCAGTAAAATGATCAAAATGCCCTATATTTTACTTCATAATAGATACTATATATATATATTAATTAATTCGGTTGAAATGGAGAAAATTACCTTTGTCCTCACATTTTACATGAGAATCAAAGGCTCGATTTACACAAAACCATCTCATCTCATCATTACAATTTTCTCAAATTCCTCCACAAAATATAATAAACAATTCAACTTTTTCAAATTCTAAAATAAAAATAATATTAAAAAATATTTTTTAATAATATTTTATTCAACTTTTAATAAAATATCTTATATCATCTCATCTGAATTGCGTAATCAAAAGAGACCTAAATATTATTGCAAATTAAGTTCACTAATTACCTTGGGTATTTCCATCTCCATAGATGTAGACTTTGTCCATGGGAGGAGCAGTAACTTCAGGCTGTGCCAATATAGGTATAAAATAGCCAGCGAAGAAGTTGTTTACCACATAAGTGTAGGGGATGCCTTCTGCCTCCACTGCGCGGCGGATTTCCGCCTTCGTTGCAAATGCTTTCTTCGCCGGCCCAACAGCATGCACACGATCCACATCGTTCCCAAATTCTGATGGGAAGAACTTCTGAATATATAACAAGTCATTTTTGAATATGAATCTCTGAATGAATATATAATATGACAAGAAGGAATGAAATCAAAGAGAGAGAGATCATCACACAAAGAGGAATGCATGCATGCTTGACATACCATTCTGTGAGACTTTTGCATTAAATTCAGTAATATTTCTCAAAAATAACTTTCTCTGAATAACTCAAGAAATTAATTTTGTTTTCAATTACATTTTATATTTGATACAGAAATTAGAACTTTTAATTATAACCATTATGCATATCAAAGGTGGCCTAAGTACATATTATTCATCAGGAGATAAATATTTACGAGCAGTGCTAAGTATATGTATTTATAATTTTATTTACAATTTTATGTACAAGATATATTTTATTAGTTTTATTTTTAAATTCAAATTTTGAATTTCAAATTTTAGAATTTTTAGCATATCAATTGTTGACACATCAACATGCATTCTAACCCAAATAAAAATTGTAAGTACATATAGCATTTTTCAATATATATATATATATATATATATATATATATTTTAACAAGAGAAATTATATTTGCAGCCATGGAATGTACAAACGTCGCATAATCTTCTTTAAAAAAATGAGTAAATACGAAATTTACATAAAAAAAATATTTTTTTAATAATAAATCATACTCTTTTTCAAAATAATTGTATAACACTTATACATGATTTCACGACTATATCAAGTATCATTACTCTTTTAACAAAAAGTAGAACAAAACCAAGTAGGAGCTGGTGCACCAGGCTCGTCATGTACATTGGATTACGGATATCAATCCTAATTCTTCACATGGAGAAATATTTTTGCGAGTGTTTAATCACAGCTACCACTTCTCGTTTATTTTTAAAAAATATCTTATTTTATTTAATTATTATAATTTTTTTAATTTTTAATATAAAATAAATAAATTTTTTAAATTTTAAAATAAAAATAATATTAAAAACATTTTTTAATAATATTTTTTTTAATTTTTTAGTTTTAATTTTAATTTATCTGGTCTCATATAAAAACAAACGAGATTTCTTTTGAGTCGACGCGGTGGGGCTCCGGCTCCCATGATTTCTTTTCAGTCGTATGGAATTATTGTGTATTTCTCTCAAACTTGACGTTGCAAAGCTTTTATTTTCCATTAAAACTATATATAATGATAATAACGGGAGGGGAAAAAGCGCAATACTTAAGAGTAGATTTGGAGAGTAAGATGAGAATTTTGTGTTTTATTTTTAAGTTTAAAATATTAAGTTTTAATATTATTATTGTTTTGAAATTTGAAAAATGTGTATTAGGATTTAAAAAAGTTGAATTGTTTATTATATTTTGTATCGAGATTTAAAAAATGTATAATGATGAGATGATAATTTTATATTTTGTTTTATGCCCCAAACCTGCCCCTTTAGATCTGTTCCAATTATTGCTCCAACAGTGCCGCTATAAGAAAATTATTTATTTGTGACCAGTTATTTTTATCGAAAATAATTATTTCCTACTAAAATAAGTCTGTGAACGTCGCAAATAATCTGTTATAAATGTTTATTTTTCTTGTAGCGCGAACAACTTAAAAATCTTTAACCAATGAGTAATGATAATTTTTATTTCAAAATAATAATAAAATTGATAAAAAATAACAAAATCACGGATGAATAATATTTCTCTAAGTCATTATGTTCAATTAATTAAAAGAGAAGATGACAACAAAACAATATTATAATTGGGATAAGTTGAAGTAATTTCAACGTGCCAACCTTAATGTTACCAGCTTCTTTAATGGCGGCAACGATCTTAATCTGATCTGCAAATTGAGGTGGCCCTACCGTTGATATCACTACATCCACCTGCTTCATTGCCTTTACCAAACTCTCATGGTCATAGAGATCTCCCTGCAAAATCATAGGATCACAGATTCACGGGAATACCCATATTGTATATTACACTCTCATTTTATTTTTATTTTATTTTATCGATTTTAAGAAAAAATTAATAGGATGAAATTAAAATATAAATGTAATGTAGAGCATGTACGTACATGGAGCAAAGTGACCCCTAAGTCGTTGAATTTCTCGACGAGTTCTCGCTTTGAAGGATTGGGATCGGAGAGTGTGCTCTCTCTGACCAAAGCATAGGTGGGATGGCCAGCCTTTGTGCTCGCTTCGACGATGAATTTTCCGATGTAACCGGTGCCTCCGATGATCAAAATCCTGCTTTTCATAGCCATCTATACCAAAGTTTTCGAAGAAATTAAGAGAAATTTCCAACAGTAGTCTAGGAAGTGGCCGTGGAAATTTGGTAGGGGAAAAGGTGGAAGGCCTCTTATCATGATTTATGAAGCTGTGGGGAGAAATATTTATAGATAAGATCGGGGTTCTGCATGGGTGGAGACCAAATTGTCTGATTCATTGGATGATGATGATTGTATTATTTTTATTTTTATGATAAAAATAAATTTATTGATTGACATGATTTTATATGATATGTTAAATTTATTTTATAATATAAATAAATAATTTATAATTTAACGTACTACTTCAAACAACATCATCACTTTATAAATTTATTTTTATGAGATCTCTTTATAATTAAAATATTTTACTTACTATTATAATATAAAAAGAAATGAAAAGAAGATTGATATCTTCGTTTATTTTAGTAAACAATACTCATATACGTGATTGTTTAGTGAACACAAAACAACGTTTTTAAACGTGATTTGAACTGTGTTCGGTGTGAAAAACAAGATATATATTATAATGTGGCCGTAAAAGAGAAGAGCCAATCGCCACCATCGACCTGGCCAGTGGCCCCTCGTAGCATTTATTTAATTGCAAATCGTGCATCCAGCCTTTTCTCCACCTTAATATCAATAGTATGTGTTCACGTACAGCTAAATTGGTCTACCACTTCGATCGGAACTGCATGCCTTGTGTTGTACTTTGCTCTATATCATCAATATTTCTTTTGTTTGTACAAAACTTAATTTTTAGTGAAAAAAAAACAAAAATTCTCAATATATGATTCATTAGACTACAAAATATTCAATTTCTTTAGAATAATATGTGTAGTTCTAATAAATTTTTTTGAAGAAATTAGTACTTTTGCAACTTTACTATATCAAATTACCTAATTAAGTTGTTAACATATTAGATGATGTATATTGAATTTATATTCGAATTATGGTATCAACGACAACTTCAATAGATTAAAAGTTACATTGTTCATTAACCATCGTAAGCATATAATTTCCTATACTGAAACAAAAGAATGGAAATTACAAGAATACCTGAGAATCTTTTTCTCGAGAACCGAACAAAGTATAGAGAAAGGAATACATTTTTGTTCTGCCATAGCCATCTTTGCAGTGTGGGAAAGCAAAGAGGGTTTACAAGACACTCTTAGGGGTCTTTGTCTTCTCAGACCAGCTTTCTACCTTTCTTACAAGTTATAAAAAGCTTTAACCTACTCAGGGTCATGTATACTCATGAGTAATTTGAAAAAAATTACATTTTCCAACGGGCCCAACCTCCCATAAATGAAATAAAGATACAACTATATTTTTTTGTGTTTTTTGTGAATTCTAATATTTAAAAAAAAAAAAATCAAATTTAACTCGAAACCAGAATTCAGGTTTTAAAAAATTCGGATTCATTTGGGTTCCGGCCCAGATTTCGGTCCAGATACACCTGAGTTCCTGGACCGGAACCTGGATGAACAGTCCTAAGGTTATACGTGTAGTCAAACACAACTTTCTCTTCCTCATCCATTAACCCACAATCTGGGTTCCTCTTCAAACTTCTTGGTCCCATCATCCATGTTAAGAAGTAAGCAAAATAGAGGCGACGCCATTGAAGGAAAACTTTCGGTATATTTTCATAATAGATGTACAGTGGCCTATATAATACAGAGGAGGAATTCAAATTCCTTATGCTACGAAACACAAAAGGAAGGAAATAGTTTCCTAAAGCTGTCAATATAAAAAGAAGATATTATACAATAAAATATAATAAAGATGGGATCCTCAAGATCAATAATACTTGTAAGAAAGTAAGAAATCTGGAAAATGAATTGGAGAACCTCGAGAGAATTCTTATTTCACGTAAAGAAGAAAATAATAATACAAATCTGAAAGGGAAACATTCCCGCTGTTTAAATAGGCCTAAGTTACGTAGCTGTCTAACAGAAAGGGAAAAGAGAATATACAGTTGTCGGTTTGTTAGCTAACAAACTAAAGGATTGTGGGGATTAATGGAGAATCCGTGGCTTGTAGCAGGGTAGTTTGTTATTCGTTTTCTGCATGTGGCTTGGCTGCTTCGTGAATGCGTGGATTTCCGTCATGCATGATATCGGTTGCATGCTCTGAGTCATGGGGATGAACGTCATGTTCCAATAATACTCCCCCTCATGTTGGAGCATGAAGGTCTGAAAGGCCCAACTTGTGTGATAAGATTTGAAAGCGTTCACGGCCCAAGGCTTTGATGAAAATGTCAGCAACTTGATTGGTGCTCGAGACATGGGCAGTGGAAATAAGGTGAGATCATAACTTTTCACGAACAATATGATAGTCGATCTTGATATGCTTGGTATGTTCATGAAAAACTGGATTCTGAGTAATGTGGAGAGCAACTTGACTATCACAATAAAGTAACATAGGCTGAGGATCAGGGACAATAATATCATTAAGGAGTGTCTTGAGCCAAACAAGTTCATAGGTAATGTAGGCTAAGGCATGATACTTAGGTTTAGCAGAAGAACGAGAAACTATGGCTTATTTCTTCCTATGCCAGGGAGATAGAAATAGTGCCAAGTTGGATAAAGAAACTAGCGCAATGTGAGAGGACAATTGGCCCAATATGTGTCTTAATAAGCAGAGATTTGCAGTGGGTTATCAACAGAGAATAAAGGCCTTGATCATGAGATGATTTGATGTAATTTAGCACAAGAATGAAGACATCATAATGTGGTTGGTGTGGTTGATGCATGAATTGACTCAAAATGTTGACAGGGAAAACAATGTCTGACCTTGTAATGGTGAGATGGATTTATTTACCTCCCAAACGTTGATCTGAGCTCGGATCAGAGAGAATGGCACCATCTGTGTCAGTGAGCTTAAGGTTCTATTCCATGGGAAAATGAGATGGGCAAGTGCCTAAATGGCCACTATCAATGAGAATATCTAAGGCATATTTGCGCTGGTTGAGAAAAATACCGGTAGGAGATTGGGCAACATCTAATTCATGAAAGCATTTTAAATAGCCAAGATCCTTGATTTTGAATTTTTGAGCAAGGAAGCTCTTGATCTCGGTGATGGCAGAGGGATCATTGCCTACTATAAGAAGATCATCAACATAAAGAAGGATAAGAGTAAAAGATGAACCTTGGGAAAGAGTGAAGAGGGAATGATCTGCCTGAGAATGTCAAAATTCAGTAGTAATCAAAATAAAATGGGTGAGGTATGTAAATGTTTAAGATTTTGTATGCATCAAATAAACCCATGTGGCTCGAGAATAATCAACTATGGTTAAAAAAATTGTGAGCACCAGAACTAGGAGTAGTAGAATAATCACCCCATATATCAAAATAAATTCGATGGAAAATAAAAGAGCTTTTATTAGGATTTAATGAAAAAAGAAGACGAGTGTGTCTCACTCATGCACAAACATTGCATGGGAAATTAAAAGGAAAATTTGACAAAGTTTTGAGAATACAAGATGAGAACGGGTGACCATATGTTAATGCCAAAGAGAATGATTGTGAAGACGTTGAGAGTGTAAGGCCATGTAAAGGAGTGGTTTGTAGTGGTAGAGACCATCACACACTTCACTCAGTCCAATCAGCTTCCTCATGGAAAAGTTCTGAAAAACATAAAATGTGAAAAAAAATAATAATAAAACAACACAATTGAGGGCAGTGGTGATGTTGCTAATGGACAATAAATTAAATTTTAAAAAAGGAACATATAAAACATTAGTTAAGGAAAGATTTGGGGACAAGAGAATGGTGCCAAGTTGTGTGATAGAAATGGTATAACCAGTGGGTAGTCGAATGGGGTACTGAGTATCGAGTGGGCGGACATCCACAATATTAGAAGATTGGGAGGACATATGATCCGTTGCACCTGTATCAATGACCCAATCTGATTCATGTGGGGAAGAAACAAGATTGCATGAAGATAAGATACCAATAGGTGGAGGATGTAAACTAGAGCAAATCCATGAGTAGTCGATATGCTCAACTGGGAGGCCAGGGATAGCACTGTCTGTTGAAGAACTTGGAAGACTATTGACACTGTTCACCATAGGATAGGACCCAGGTTGCTTATCTAAAGAGGAGGATGAGTGTTGGTGTGGTCGTCCTTGTTGATTGGTGGGATAACCAAGGAGCTTGTAGCAGATGGATTTCCAATGTCTAAGAGCACCATAGTGATCGCACTTGGGACGACCACGAACCTTGCCTTTGGAGTCAGAATGACAGTGTTGGTTTGGAGAGCGAGTTACGAACATTGTAATAGTATCCGAAGGAGATGTAGGCAAATGGAGAAGGCGTTTTTTATCTTCCTAGTGAAGGATGGAGTAAACCTTGCTCATGGAAGGAAGCAGGTCCATGGCTAAAACTTGATTTTGAATGGAAGCATTTGAAATCATGAAGGTCCATAAAAAATTGGAAGACTTGCTTGGTGTCGTGTATTTGATGAAGAGCCAAGAAAGCACTGCAGGATCAAGGAGGAATGGATTGTAACATGTTCAGTTCATCCCAATATGATATGATTATCGTGTAGTAATTAGAGATGGACATGGAATCTTGACGTAATGTGGCGATGTCTCGCTTCAATTTGAAATTTTTGGGATTGTTACTTTGAGAGAACGAGCTTCAAGATCAATCCAGACAACACGAGCATTTTCATGGTAGATAAGACTGGAGACCAGAGACTTATCAATGGAGTTGAGAAGCAATGAAAGTACCATGTCATTGCAGCAATCCCAGAGACGAGCATTAGTGAGAGGGTCAGTTGGTTTAGTGAGTGATCCATTAATGAAACCGAGTTTCTTTTTGGCATTGAGAGCCATCTTCATGGCACGCTTCCATGTGAGGTGACTGTCATAGGTAAGAGGAGTAGAAACAAGAAGGGAACTAGGGTGATCTCCAGAGTGAAGGAAATATGGCGATGAAACGTCTGTTATGGATTGGGGCTTGTATTTGAGAAGAGACAAAGAAGCCACGTTAAAAAAAAGAGACGGTGAGAATATGGGTAGGAATGTCAGATTGATGTGGGTTCTGATGCCATGTTAAGACATAAGCAAAACAAAGGTAGCGCCATTGAAGAAAAACTTTATGTACATTTTCATAAAGATGTATAGTGGCCTATATAATACAGAGGAAGGATTTAAATCCCTTATGCTATGGAACATGAAGGAAGGAAATAGTTAATAAAAGCTGTCAATATAAAAAGAAGATATTATATAATATAATATAATATAATAAAGATGGGATCAACAAGATCCATTATACTCCATATCTACGACTCCTTCCATCACCACCATGCTTCCTTCATTCAACTCCATTCCTAGGATTAAACTTGATGACACCAATTATCTTTGTTGGATCTCACAACTTCCTCCTATTCTTTGTAGCTATGATGTGTTAGGGATAGTTGATGGTACAAAACTCAGTTCCTCTAAATTTCTCTCAGAAACAGATCGTGATACTAGAATGTTAATCCAGCTCATGTCCTTTTGTAGAAAAAGGACCAGCATCTATTAAGTTGAATCATTTGTTCTCTCTCATCAACAATAGTCTATCTATGTAAGTCATTAGTTACATGGGATACACTTGCTAGTCAATATGCTACTGCATCTAGATCAAGGATTTCCCATCTCAAGTGACAGTTGGACAGTCTTAATCAAGGCACTAAATCTTGTGGAGAAAACTTGTTGTTGTAGGCAAACCTGTCCTAGATGAAGATTTAATCTCATTTGTTCTTGGAGAACTCAGCCCCACATATACCTCTTTCAAAATTGCATTCAAATTTTCAATTCGTGACGATGACATGTTCTTTTAAGATTTCCCAATTGAGCTTCTAAATTATGAAATCATCCTAGAGACCCAGCATCAACATGTTGCTTTTGTTGCTAGTAATGGATCCTTTGCCTTTTACACTACCAAACCTTCTTCAAATTACTCTGCTCACCAACCCTTTTGTCGCCCTAAATTCTCCTAAAATAAAAAAAGGCAATAAAAGACCACAATCAAATGCCTTTGGCTCCAACTCACCCAAACCTCAGAACCCCTCAACTGGTAACCAGGCAATATTTCACCTTGCCAAATATGTGGTAAAAGCAATCACTAAGCTCTTGATTGCTTTCATTGCATGGACTCCTCCTACCAAGGATGTCACTCATTTGTATAGTTGGCCGCCATAGCAGCTTTGATCAACACTTAGTTCAATAATGTAGATTGGTTTGCTAATAGCGGTGCAAATGTGACTGCACCTGATGCAAACAACATCATGAACCTGTCGCCTAGGAATTGAGATAGTAGGGATAAGTAATAGCCTAGGTTTGCACATCTCTCTCATACAAGACCTTCCCACATAAAATCCAAAACATCTAAACTTGTTTTAAAGATTGTGCTCCATAGTCCTACTGCATCAACCAGTCTCTTATCAATTAATCAATTTTGTGTAGGTAATAATTGTCACTTTCAACTAACTAGATTTGATTACAATGTGAAGGACAAAGATAGGTGTGGTACTCCTTTAAGGTCCCAGTACAAATGTTTTATATCCTATTCATCTTTTTGCAAATAAATGAAAGTGTCTCAAGGTTTTCCTTGGTGTCAAAGCCTCTAGTACCACTTGGCATATGCGATTGGGACATCCTTCAGAGTCAATTCTCTATCGTTTCCTTCAAGGTCAATTCTCTGTCGTTTACTTCAGAGTCATCAACTTTTCTTAAGTGCTCCTATGTCCAAAGGGCATGTTTGTGAACCTTGTCAACTTGGCAAGGCCAAACAACAACCCTTATTAGATTCAACTAGAATTTCTAAGTCACCCTTATAGTTAATTCATTATGACGTTTGGTACTCACTTGTGATATCTAATCATGGGTTAGATTCTATATACTCTTTATAGATGAATTTAGTAGGTTCACATGGTTGTATCCTATTTCAAACAAAGTTGAAGCTTCAATTGCTTTCTTAAACTGAAACTTCTAGTAGAAAATCTCTTCTCCAACACTATTGAACAATTAAAATTTTATAATGGAGGTGAATACACCTCTACACAATTTGAAACCTTTCTAAGTCAATGTGGCATATTTCATAGATTAACATATCCTCACACCTGTCAACAAAATTTTATTACTAAGAGGAAGCATTGATATTGTTGAAATAGAATTAACTCTTTTGGATCAATCAGGTTTACCTCAAACCTACTGGGCAGACTCATTTCTTACTGTAGTACATCTCATTAATAGATTACCATCTCTATTTTTGAACTTCAAAACACCATTCCTTAGGTTGTTTGGTAAAGAACCAAACTAGACTCTTCGTTGTATGCTTGGCTTTTTTTGTTATCCCTCGTTAAAACCTTATGTAGATCATAAGATAATCTATTGCAAGAAACCTTGCATCCTTTTGGAGTATTGCTCCAACCAAAGAGGTTATAAGTGCTTTGATCTAGAATCACTAAAGTTCTATTCCTCTTGGTGTGTTGTGTTTAATGAGTCTAAATTTCCAACAAATGATTCAACTATTCTACAAAGATCCTGCCAGGTCACCACCAGCTCAAGCAGTGCTTACTTTAAAATTTCAACTCAGTTATCCACCTTCTCTCGCCTAGCAACACTTCCTGCTCAGACTCCTACTCAACCCACCTAACCTTATACACAATCACCACTTTCTGACTTCAACTCTCCCTCCATTTCTCTCGACCAGCATAGTCCATCCAATGAACCAAAGTCCTCAAATTCCCAATTAAATATCCATATAGATTTACCATCACCTATTGATGCAAACCTCTCCCTCCAAGATAATTTCACCTACTTTAAAATTGGTAATCTTAAACCAAAAATTCCTAGATTTCCACATTTATCATACCCAATGCCCTCTCTCCTTGCCCTCCATACCACATCTCTACCACTTGAGCCTTAAACCAATCACCAAGCTGCCTCTAAATCAGAATGGCTTGCTACCATGACAACTGAGTATGAAGCCTTTATCTTTAACCACACTTGGAGTTCATGCCCTCGACCTCTCCATCATAATGTGGTAAAAAAAAAATAGTGGGTGTTTAAGCTTAAACATATGCTTGGTCAAAACATTAAGGGATACAAAGCTCGGCTGATGGCTAAAGGCTTTAGCAAAGTGGTGTGGACTACTATGAGAGAATTTTAGCCCTGTGGTGAAAAAGTAACCACTATACGCTTGGTGCTGGAAATTCTTTTGATGTATGATTGAAAAATGAGACAACTGGATGTCTCAAATGCATTTCTGTATAGTGTGTTAACAAAGGAAATCTACATAGACCAACCTAGGCCCTTTAAGGACAAACACCATCTTGACTTTGTGTGCCATTTACACAAGTCCATTTATAAATTAAAACAAGCTCCTCTAGCTTGGTTACTTAGACTTTCTCAAGCCCTACTTGACCTTAGTTTTTTTGGCTCTTAGGCGGATCACTCTCTCTTCCTTTATAATGTTGGTAACTCACATATTTTCTCACTTCTCCACATAGACGACATAATACTCATTGGCAACGATGACAATGTTATTTCTTGGATTATCTTAAGACTCATGACAGATGTTTCTATGAAAGACCTAAGTTCTCTTGGTTTCTTTCTTAGTATTCAAGTCTCTAGAGACTCTCATAGTCTCCATCTTCACAAAAGAAAATAAATCATAGACCTACTTGGCAAAGAAAAAATGGTTGAAGTTAAGCCATACAGATCCCCTTGTGTTTCAGGGTCCAAAATGGCCAAATTTGACGGTGACTCACTCCTTGATCTTGCACCCTATCGCCACATTGTTAGTGCTCTTCAGTATGTTACATTAACCAAGTCTGACATTATCTATTTTGTCAACCAATTATGTCTGCATATGCGATTTGACAAATTCTCTCTAGACTGTCGCTAAGCATCCCCTTCAATACTTAAAAGGTTCTATGGATGAGGGCTTACTTTTCACCAAAGGAGATTTCTCACTTCAGGCCTACTATGACTCAGATTGGGCTGGAACCCAAATGATTGACATTCCACTACAAGTTACAATATTTGCCTTATCACAACTGAGCTATTTTGAATTTGGATGGTACTTAAAGAACTTCAAGTCCCTCTTCTTACACCACTTACTCTCTAATGTGATAATGCCGAAGCAATTCAACAAGCATCTAACCTCGTATTTCATGCTCAAATCAAGCATATTGAAGTCCACTTTCATTTGATCTGCGGGAAGGTGACCATTCGAGACATTTAGCTGCATTTCATCTCCATTGTTGACCAAATTGCTTACCTCTTCACTAAAGGTCACTCTGCTAATTGTTTCCGTTTTCTCAATAGCAAACTGTAGGTAATTCCCTCAGGTTTGAGGGAGTGTTAAGGGTAGTCAAGATCATCCAAGTCAGCAATACCCAAAGCTAGATGATAACAATTATCAAGAACAAGATTAGGGCTTGCACATCAACTTGAAGATCAGCACTTATATGCTATTCACGCATTGAAGCTAATCCTTTTTTATACTTATATTTTGTGATAAACATATGTAACAACATAATTTTATGCTTATGTTCCCTTATACAACTGCATGTACTGCATACTTATCATGTACTGCATACTTCCCTATACAACTCAAACATTGATGTAGCACGATAAATAAATTTGATTACATTTGTTTTGGTATCTTGAAAAGCCAAAACAATTATGGAAATATTTACATATGATTTGTACTGTGAGACTTTTGAATATTTTCAAATACTTGAGTGTTCTGCTCGAGTTTTTGGCTAAACTATGCCTTGCACACAGCATATCCATGTAGCCTTCCCAAATTCTAGGAAGAAGAACCTTGAATAGAAGATCTTTTTGGAGGTTTCAGAGCTGCTATGATAGAAGGCAAGTGCGTGTCCAAAAAGGTGTCGTTAGTGTGAACAACTTGTAATCAAAGTCTTCTATAGTGGATAAGTTTTCTATACGTTGGTTGTGCAAGTTTGCAACTAACCCATAATTTTTTAGATTTTTGTTGAAGTTTATGATTTTTTAAATAAAGAATCTTCAAATTATTGTCTAAATATGAGGGTATTAAGTGAAAGGAAGGCACACAAAGTTAGTCCAACAATATTTATATTAATTTAGGCCCCCGTTTGGATATAGAAACAGTTTCATCTCATCTCATTTCATCATTACAATTTTTTTTAAATTTACACACAAAATATAATAAATAGTTTAATTTTTTTAAATTCCAAAACAATAATAATATTAAAAAAATAATATTTTATTTAATTTTCAACTTTAATCTAAAATCATCTCATCTCATCTCACTATCCAAACGGGACCCTATTTTTTGGATTATTAAAATCTCACTTAAAACTTCTAATCTGAACAAGAAGTTGAAGAGAATTTAAGAAAAACAAAAATAATAAGTCACCAAAGTATTGAAAAAGACATGAAAGCCCTCCCCAAAATTTGGTCTATCCGAATTATATGCCGCACGGACCATCCGCCAGAAAATTTCCCAAAAACTTGAATTTAAAATGTTGGAGTTTTCAATCGGATAGCCGTTGCATTTCGCTTCCAGACAACGGTCAGATTTTCATGAAGAATTAGGACGTTGGAGTTTTATATTTTTCTTTATAAATATGATAATATATCCCTTGTTGACGAACACAAAACAAGAACAAGAGCAGCATTTGTCAAAGAGAGCTGCCATTCCTCTGCAGCAGGAGCACTTTCCATTCTCTTTTTCTTCAGGTGTAAATCCATTTCTGTTTATTCACTGATGTATTAACTCTGTGAAATAGACATTGATTTCATTAATGTTTTGCTGTATTGGGCGTAATCAGCAACTTGGTGTTCCTTTTAATATACAATCTATTTGCCGAAATTGCAATAGGTTTTGGTTTTCTTGGGAATAGATTGAATCTGGAAATGGGTTTAAATAGGTGAAATCAACCCTTTAATAAGAAAGAAATAGAAAAAAAGAAGGGATTTGGCCTGCATAGATGCTGGGACCAAAACAATTTCTAGACCCTTGCGAGTTCGTCTTCGTTGGCTTCTTGCTTTTATTTAGAACTCTGACAAATTCAAGCGCCTCTTCCTCTGAGAAAACCCATTGGAGTGAGTCTTTCTTGGCTTCTTGGTTTGAGTTGAGAGACAATTGACGTTGTTTGAATTTTATTCGTGACAACATTTTCTGCTTTGCATCCAACTTTCAATTTCTGCTATATTAAAATTTTCGAAATTTGAAATGCCTGTTTTTTTATTCTTTTTTGGGGTTAGGAAAAATTGTTAATGATTCTTTTGTATTCTTCTTGGTTATGAAAATTTCAGCTTCTTCGTGAGTTTCTCGTCGTTTGTAACAAACAAAATCAACCCAAGTCGTGGGTTGAAAATTTTAAAAACAGATATTGTTTTTAATTTGTTACAAACGACTACTTGGACTGATAATGGGTATTGTTGTTACGCAGCATAAAATGCTGATGAGTCTAAAAATATATAAGGGGCAATATCTGTGTGTCCTTGATCGATGGATTAGAAGGAAATCCAGACTAGAATCAGGAAATGCAGACTATATTGAGAAGGTCATTTGCTCATAAGACTTTGAAGAAATGGAAGAACATATAATTAGTTTTTTAAATTTCTGGGTTGACACTAAAACATTATGGCAGCAAATTTCTTCTATATTCACTAGTTGGCAATTACAATCTGGTTTTCATTTCTGATTTTGCCTTTTTGTTTAGGGATTTGATTTTGTGTAGACGTGGGAAGAGTATGCAAACGAGTTGATCAAGAGCATTGAAGAAAATAATGGTCTAGGCAGACATACCGGAGGGCCTGATGATCAGAAAGAGGTATGTCAGGAATTCAAGCAAAATATATGCAATTGGTATTGATGCAGCTTTTTATCAGTAATTAAAATATTGAACTTTGAAGCTACAACTGGTTTTATAAACTAGGTAGGTATGTTCTGGTTTTATCAGGGCAACTTTTCTTTCATCCTACTATGTTCTACTATGTTAGGCAACAATTTTTGTTTTCCATCTCTTAGGATGCAACACAAAAGCCCAAATCATATTTATGTTGTTTCGTTTCCAGTTTGTATTGTAAATAAACCTTTGTTTAACAAAGTGAAAACCTTACACGGTGAGAGTGCAAAAGATGTTGATGCATTTTTCGGCCCCGACAATTTAGTCGGATGACCCACTCCTCTCATGTGCTGGTTTTTGCGGGTAGTGTATATGGGGTGTTTATTCATGGTTTATGGCAAGAAATAATGATGACCCATATATATTGGTTCGACACTAAAACTTTAAGCTATGGGGTTTAGGGTGTAAATCCACTACGAGTAAAGTTGTTTGAAGCTAGCAGGTTCTACACCCCCAAGTTCCTAAGCATGCCTCGAGGAATAGGTGGCGAAGACCCACCCACCTAGCTTCCCAAGGATGCCACGAAGGAAAAGAGAATGAAGCTAAACCTAGCTTCCTAAGCATGCCTCGAGAAATATTTGGTGAAGACCGCCCAAGATTCCCGAGCATGCTTCGTGGAAAATGGGAGTGAGGGAGGCATGAAGGGTGGTGCCCAACTTCCTGAACTACCTCAATGGAAAGAGGGTCTATTGAAAGCCGGCCCCCATTCTCATGATAGACACAAGGGAAGGACAGTGAAGACAGCCTCAGCCTCCCCCAATGATGCCACGAGGGAGGGAGACAAAGATTGGCGTAGCCTCCTCCTGAGGACTTCTCAAGGGAGGAAGGTGCGGCAAAGCGAGCACTAACTTCTCGTGGTAGCTAAAGGGAAGTGGGGGAAGACCAAAGGAAAGGGGGGAAGGGGGGGGGGGAGGGGCTAGCTGCAGTAGCTAGCAGGTTCTACTCCCGCAAGTTCCTAAGTATGCCTCGAGGAAGAGGTGGCGAAGACCCACCTAGCTTCCCAAGGATGCCACGAAGGAAAAGGGAACGAAGCTAAACCTAGCTTCCAGAGCATGGCTCGAGAATGAGTTGGTGAAGGGGGAGGGCAGCGAAGCTAGCCGCAGGTTCTACTCCCCCAAGTTCCTAAGTATGCCTCGAGGAAGAGGTGGCGAAGACCCACCCACCTAGCTTCCCAAGGATGCCGCGAAGGAAAAGGGAACGAAGCCAAACCAAGCTTCCTGAGCATGCCTCGAGAAAGAGTTGGTGAAGACCACCCCAGCTTCCCGAGCAAGCTTCCTGGAAAATGGGGCGAGGGTGGCACTAGCCTTCCAGGAATTGCTCATGGGAGGGTACAGCGAAAGCTGACCCCAGCTTCCCTCCCGACCACGACGGAACGGAAGGTGTAGCCCAACTTTCTGAACTACCTCGATGGAATAAGGGTTGGGGAGGAGGGGGAGCGATGGCACCCAGGACTCTCTCATTTGCTCCAGCTGGAGGGTCTAGTGGCAGACTAGATTCTCTTGATGAGCCAAAGGAAGGGTGAGAATCCTTGGGGGAACGTGTTCCTCAACTCTTTCAGGAGCATGCCCAGAGAAGCTGGGACAGCCGCTGGATTTCCCTTTTCCTTCAGGCATCCTTGGGAGGTGTCGGGGAGGTGTGATGACACCAAACTCTCTACAGTACACAACGGAGGGGTCAAAGGTGAAAGCATTTATTCTCGAGATAGACAGAGGAAGGGTGAAATCCCAGGCGGTCTTCTAATATTTCTCGGCTTAGGAGGCTGGGTTTAGCTTTGTTCCCTTTTTCCTTAGGCATCTTGGGAGGCCCCAACAGGTGCCCAGGAGTGAGCAGTAGCTTCAGACTCACTCTGCCTTGCTCAGCAGTTCCCCAGTGAGCGGCCCCATTCTCGCATGATAGATCAAGGAAGGGTGAGGCCACCATTCTCTTGAAATGAACCCTGGGAAGGTGGCTTGATGGCACCAGACTCTCTCATTGGGTGGGGGGCGGGGGGGAGTGACGATGGCACCAGACTCTCTCATTGCTCAACGGAGGGTCTAGTGAAAGCCGGCCCCCATTCTCATGACAGACCCAAGGAAGGGTGAAATCCTTGGGCTGTCTTCACCAACTCTTTCTCGAGGCATGCTTAGGAAGCTATACCTAGCTTCGTTCCCTTTTCCTTCGCGGCATCCTTGGGAAGCTAGGTGGGGGGGAGGGGGGGGAGTGACGATGGCACTAGACTCACTCGTTGCTCAACGGAGGGTCTAGTGAAAGCCGGCCCCCATTCTCATGATAGACCCAAGGAAGGGTGAAAGCCGGCCACCATTCTCATGATAGACGGGGAAGGAGTGGCGATGGCGCAGGACTCTCTCTACATTGTGGGTGGTAGGGGTGGCTGATGGCACGGACTCTCTCATTGCTCAGGAGGGTCTAGTGAGGCCCCATTCTCATGTGAGACCCAAGGAAGGGTGAAATCCTTTGTTTGTCTTCTGACTCTTTTCTTTCGAGGCATGCTTGGAAGCTATACCCTGGCCGTTCCCTCCTCCTTGGCGGCATCCATGCAGGAAGCTAGGTGGGGGGGGGGGGAGTGACGATGGCACTAGACTCACTCATTGCTCAACGGAGGGTCTAGTGAAAGCCGGCCCCCATTCTCATGATAGACCCAAGGAAGGGTGAAATCCTTGGGCGGTCTTCACCAACTCTTTCTCGAGGCATGCTTAGGAAGCTAGGTTTAGCTTCGTTCCCTTTTCCTTCGCGGTATCCTTGGGAAGCTAGGTGGGTGGGTCTTTGCCACCTCTTCCTCGAGGCATACTTAGGAACTTGGGAAGCTAGATGGCACCAGACTCTCATTGCTCAACGGAGGGTCTAGTGAAAGCCGGCCCCCACTCTCATGATAGACCCACTAGGGAAGGATAGCGAAGACAGCCTCAGCCTCTCCCCAATGATGCCACGGGGGAGGGAGACAAAGATTGGCATAGCCTCCAGAGGACTTGTCAAGGGAGGAAGGTGCAACAAAGCGGGCATTAACTTCTCATGGTAGCTAAAGGGATGTGAGGGAAGACCAAAGG
>NC_049906.1:13974127-13974279 GCF_001411555.2 Juglans regia | reverse complement strand
GAAGGAAAAGGGAACGAAGCTAAACCTAGCTTTCCGAGCATGCCTCGAGAAGGAGTTGGTGAAGAACGCCCCAGCTTCCTGAGCAAGCTTCTTGGAAAATGGGAGTGAGGGTGGCACCAGCCTTCCAGGAAATGCTCGTGGGAGGGTGCAGC
>NC_049906.1:13901228-13974107 GCF_001411555.2 Juglans regia | reverse complement strand
GACGATGGCACCAGACTCTCGAGAATTGCTCAACGGAGGGTCGAGGAAGAGGTGGCGAAGACCCACCTAGGCTCTGCCGCCTAAAGGAAAAGGGAACGGTTAAACCTGGCTTTCCGAAAGCATGCTCGAGAAAGAGCAGGAAGACCGCCTCCAAATTTCCCGAGCATGCTTGTAAAATGGACAGGGTGGCACCCGTGCCTCTGGTAAAGAATTGCTCATGGAGGGTGCAAATCTAAAGTCGACCACTCCCCACATGACTAAGGTGTAGCCCAACCCCTTTAACTACTCGATGGAAAGATGCTGGTTGGAGGAGGATGATGGCACTGGGATTCTCGGAGAATTGCTCGAGGGTCTAGTGAAATGGCCCCTCATTCTCCTGACAGACCCTGGGCTGAAGGACAACCAAGACGTTCTCACCCCCCACGACGCCAATGGTGGGAGGGAGACAAAGATTACGCAGCTCTTGCGACTTCTCATGGAGGAAGGCACTAACTCGTGGCAAAATTAAAGGGAGGTGGGAAGATTGTAAATCTCCTCGAGGATGCCTGATTAGGGGAGGCAAGATTACCGCTATCTTTCAGGATGTTGGAGTGAGGGTCCCAAAATGGCTCTTTTCAATGATCCTCGTGGGAGCTGACGATTTTCAAGCGGATGCCTCATGGTGGGGTGAACACGCACTCAGCCCCGGGGGGGGGGGGGGGGGGAAGGTAGCCCTTCACGAACATACCTTGAGAGAGAGGTGGTGAAGATCGCCCCAACTTCTCGATGCTTTTAGGAAAAAGGGAGCTAGGATGACACTAGATTCTTGAGAATTGCTCAACGTCCAGTGAAAGCCAGACCCCCATTCCCACGATAGACTCGAAGGAAGGACAGTGAAGACAGCCTCAACCTCCCCTAATGATGCCATGAGGGAGGGAGATAAAGATTGGCGCAACCTCCTCTGGACTTCCCTCAAGGGAGGAGGGTGAGGCAAAAGGGGCACTAGATCGCTAAACTCCTATATTCTTGACAGCCGTGTAAAAGATTGTCGCCACCGAGGATGTGCTGAGAGGTCCTCAAAATGGCCTGCTTTTCAAATGATCCTCAAGAAAAAAAACAACACTTTGGTGACGCCCTCGGTGACAGCTGAATACGACTGGGCTCTCAGCCAGGGGCGCTGGGAGGTAGCCCTTCATGAACATACCTCGAGAGAGGTGGTGAAGATCGCCCCAACTTCTCGATGCTTTTAGGAAAAAGGGAGCTAGGATGACACTAGATTCTTGAGAATTGCTCAACGTCCAGTGAAAGCCGGAACCCCATTCCCACGATAGACCCGAGGGAAGGACAATGAAGACAGCCTCAACCTCCCCCAATGATGCCACGAGGGAGGGAGATAAAGATTGGTGCAACCTCCTCTGGACTTCCCTCAAGGGAGGAGGGTGAGGCAAAAGGGGCACTAGCTTCTCGTCAAGGGAAGTGGGGGAAGACTGTCGTAACTTCTTGAGGATGCCTCGATGGAGGGGGACCAAGACTGTAGCAACCTTCTGAGGATGCGTTGAGGGAGGGTGCAATAAAAATGGCCAAAACTTTCCAAGGATCCCTCAAGGGTGAAAATAGCCACATTTCTTGAGGATGCCTCGAGGGGTGGGGTGAACACGACCTCAGCCTCTTGAGGATATCAGGTGCCTCATGGGAATCTACTGTTTGCCCAAGCCTCCCAAAGATACCTCAAATGAGGGGTGAACATGGCACTTAGGGGGACTGTCATAGCCTCGAGGGAGGATGCCAGGCTTCCTTCAGATGTGTCGAGGGAAGAGGACAAAAGTAGCCACATCCTACCTAAGATGCCTCAAGGGAAATGGTGAAGACTGTCGCACCCTCAAGGGAAGGGTGAAGACCCACAACCTCCCAATATGCCTCAAGGAGTTGGTGAAAATGTCACGTAGGGGGATTGTCATAACCTTCAGTGAAAAGGATGAAGACAATATTCTCCACCTCATGATGATGCTTTAGTACCGCACAGATTTCCAACTACATGACGAGAAAGGTCCTGTTCGACAATGACAATTCTGTCGATATCCTATTGTGGGAAGCCTTCGTCTGAATGTGGATCACGCCCGATCGGTTGTGCCCGGCACTGACACCCCTCAAAAGCTTCACTGGAGACGTAGTCCAGTCGATTGGTTCTATCACCTTGTCCATCGTAGCAGGGAAGGCCCCAAGAACGGCAACTACCGTGGTGGATTTTCTCATGGTAAAGGCCCTCCTCCTGCAACACAATCTTGGGAGGACCAACCCTGAACAACTCGAGGGCAGTAACCTCCATCTAAAGATGAAATTCTTAACTCCTACGAGAGTGAGCAAGATCAGTGGCGAGCAGGTATTGGCACGAGAATGCTATGCTCGAGAACTGAAATAGGAGGCCAAGGAGGTTCGAGCTCTCGAAGAAGTGAGGGAACCAAAATGTCTCCTCAGCTGAGAAGATTCGTAAAGTTGCTCCTCATAGAGCACCAAGACGAACACGTCTAGAGCCACGAAGAAATGCCGGGAATCGACACAACAGTCATCAAACATTGCCTGAGTGTGGATCCCAAGGTAAAGAAGGTCAAGCAAAAGCATCGCAGCTTTAGTACAGAGAAGTACGCAACCATCGTTGAGGAGGTCGACCACCTCTTAGCTACGTTGTTCATCAGGGAAGAAGCCCAGGGAGAATGGCTTTTTAACGTGGTCCTAGTGAAGAAGCAAGAGAGAAGTGGAAGATGTGTATTGACTTCACAACAAGGCCTACTCGAAGGATTGCTTCCCACTACAGCACATAGACCTAATAGTGGATTCGATGGCTAGAGTATTTGGCCCAGGCGACTAGGAGAAGACGGCCTTCATCAGTGAGTGGGGACTCCATTGCTACAAAGCTTTGTCGTTTGTTCTAAAGCAAGCTGAAGGAGTATTTGGCCCACCCACCACTTCTCAGTCAGACCAAGCTAGGGGAAAGCTTTACTATATACCTAGTCATGATCCCGAGCGCCGTGTCTGTTGTACTAATCCCCATTGAGGGAGGAGACTAGTGACCCATCTACTACACGAGCCGGACTTTTCGAGTAGCTAAGGTTAGATACCCCTGAACGAGCTTCCAAGCCCACCCGTTCAAGGTACTCACTGATGTTCCCCTCAGAAAAATATTGTAGAAACCCGATGTGTCTAGCCGGATGATGAATTGGGTGATTGAATTGAGCGAGTTCGACATTGAGTACCTCCCTCGCACAACAATAAAGGGGGCAAGTGCTAGTAGATTTCATAGCCGAATTCTTAGACTTCCCCGAAGAGATGCCTATCACACCCCAAGGCAAGCTCTGGCTGGTCTACGTCGATGGCTCGTCTTACCGAGCTGCGGGTAGGGGTGTAGAACTTCACAAAGCTCGGGGAGGATAACTTTGCAATCAAACTTAGTTTCAAAACTACCAACAACAAGGCCGAGTACAAGGCACTACTAACAAGAATGTCAGTAGCCAGGTCATTGCGAGCCACCAAGGTTGAGGTGAGGGCCGACTCGCAGGTGGTAGTCAGCTAGGTAACGAGGAAGTTTGCCATCAAAGTGGGGGAGGCGCGCGACCGTTTCAACTACTTGCATATCCAGCAAATCCCGAGGGGGCAGAACCACATTGTTGGAAGAAGTCCTGTATAGGAGAGGTTTCTCCGAGCCCCTCTTGAGGTGCTTCTGGCCTGGGCAAGCCCAGTATGTCCTGGTCGAGTTACAAGAAGGAATCCGCAGAAATCACTCTGGTGGAAGAGTGATGGCCGCCAGGGTCACGCATACGGGGTACTATTGGCCCTACTCCCTCCAGGATGCAAAGGACTTTGTGAAGAAATGCCCTAGTTGCCAAGAACATGTGCCCGTTCCCCACTGCCCGCTAGAAGAACTGACATCCATCGTGTCCCCTTGGCCCTTTGCACATTAGGGGGCTCGACCTTATTAGCCCTTCCCATGGGCGAGGGAGGAGTGAAGTTTGTAGTAGTAGCAATCAATTACTTAACAAAGTGGGTAAAAGTAGAAGCATTGACAACCATCACGGCCCAGGCAATCAAGAGATTCCTTTTGAAATCCCATAGTCTGTCGGTTTGGCATTACTCAAAGCCTCATATCAAACAATGGCAGACAGTTCGACTGCTCGCATTACCGGGAGTGGTGTCCTGAGCAAAGGGGAAGGCCAAGTACGCATCTCCGATGCACCCACAAGCCAATAGATAGACATTGGTGACATCAGGAGTAGTGTGCTTGTATACGGGACCGAAGTTGTGATCCCAGCCGAGGTGGGAATGCCCACGAACCGAGTTTAACACTTCAACGCAGACCACAATGACAAAGTATTGAAAGGAAACCTAGATTGTATGGAAGAAAGGCGAGAAGAGTTAGCAGGTTGGACGACGAATAACAAAAGGAAAGTCGAACAATACTTTTAACAAACGAGTCACACCTTGGGCCTTCAAGATTTGAGACTTGGTCCTTAGGCAGACGGGGGTCACGACC
This sequence comes from Juglans regia, assembly GCF_001411555.2. Lineage (NCBI taxonomy): Eukaryota > Viridiplantae > Streptophyta > Magnoliopsida > Fagales > Juglandaceae > Juglans > Juglans regia. The sequence goes on along the minus strand of NC_049906.1, from coordinate 13,969,603 downwards.
TAGAAAGAAGGAAAGCCAAGTCCCTGATAGGAAGGGCTCTTTTGTGGTGATTTCTCTAGACATTCTTGGGTCATCTTTCTTGCTCATAAAGATGAGACACATAATGCATTTACCAAGCTATGCAAGAGAATTCAAAATGAAAAGGGCTATCCTATATTTCAAGTATCCAAAGTGATAGGGGGAAAAAATTTGTTGATAAAGATATTGAAGCTTTTTGTGATGAAAATGGTTTTATGCATAATTTCTCTACTCCTCGAACTCCTCAATGAAATGGGGGTAGTAGAGAGAAAGAACAGATCTCTTCAAGAGATGGCAAGAACAATGCACAATGAGAACAACTTGCCTAGTTATTTTTTGGCCGAAGCGGTAAGTACTGCTTGTTATGTCATAAATAGAATTATGTTAAGGTCTAAGTTAGATAAAACCCCCAATGAGCTTTGGAATAAGAAAAAAATTTAACATTGGTTACTTTCTTGTATTTCGATGCTTTTGAATGACAGGGATAATTTAGGCAAATTCGATGTAAAATCTGATGAAGACATCTTTCTCGAGTATTCTACTAATAGTAAAGCTTATAGAGTTTTCAATAAAAAGACTTTGACTATACAAGAATCTTTGCATGCAGTATTTGATGAATCTAATCATCTACTCTCTAAGAAATCTGTTGATGAAGAAACTGGAATACCATTGAGCCCATCTACCAAACGTGACAAAAATGAAGTCGGTAAGCCAGTTGACTCAAAGGTATATCGAGGTATGATTGGTAGTATATTATATTTGAAAGCCAGTGGACCAAATATTATGTTCAGTGCATGCTTATGTGCATGTTTTCAATCATCTCCAAAAGAATCTCACTTGGCTGCAGTTAAGCACATTCTTAGATATCTTGCTGGTACAATTGACCTAGGGTTATGGTATCCTAAGTATAGTTATTTTGATCTAATCAGCTACTTAGATGCAGATTATGTTGGTTGCAAAGTTGATCGAAAAAGCACTAGTGGTTTAGTAAAATGTCATTTCTTAGGTCAAGCACTTGTTTTATGGTTTAGTAAAAAGTAAAATTATGTTACATTATCTACTTTTGTGGCAGAATATGTTGCTATGGGTAGTTGTTGTGCTCAAAATCTTTACATGAAGCAACCAACTTAAGAATTTTAAGCTCATGCACAATCACATTCCAATAAAATGTGATAATACAAGTGCTATAAATATTTCAAAGAATCCAATACAACATTCTAGAACTTGCATATTGAGATTAGATATCATTTTCTTCGAGATCAAGTGCAGAAGGACGATATTATACTAGAATTCACAAGCACACACGATCAGTTGGTAGACATGTTCACAAAACCTCTGCCAAAAGATTGACTATGCATGATTAGAAGAGAAATATGAATGATGCATGCCATGAATATCTATTAAATATTTCTTTTATTCAAATGAATTACAAAAACCTAAAACTTTTAGCCTCATTTTTCAAATGCTCTTGCTCTTCATATATCAACATGGCATCCTTATCTAAAGGATTAGGCAGTCGAAATGAAGAAGCAAAAGCAAGGATTTTAAATCCTTATTCTCCTGCCTCAAGTCTCCAATTTTTTTGTTAGACTCGTGAACAAGACGTTGAAGCACATAAATCTTCTCGTTAAGCTTTTCAACCTCATGTGTTATGGACTGCAACCATAGGAAAAATGCGACAATGGACGATGAGTATCGAGTACCGAGACTTAGAAGTTCATAAATGGCTTTTTCATATAACTTGTTAGATCACTCTCATGTTGCATCATGGCACCTATGGTAGATGCAGAAATAATTGGTGGCTGGGGTGCAGTATACACCATGTAGTGAACAAGGGGATTGTTGGAAGAAGATTGCTGAGCCATTAAAAAAAAGAGGGAACTGGATGTGAATGCAGATGGAGTACAGAGATCAAAGAAGACTTGATGCGAATTAAATGAAACTCAAGACTCATTTTATAGAGATGGAAATGAGAACAAGACATGCTATTAGTTCTTCAAAACAAACTTAGTCAATATTACAAGATATGCTGGATGCATATTTATTTAGCTAAGCCAGTGAGATTAACTGCAGACCATCCTTATTTTTCTCGTAAACGCTGAACCTCTGTTGTTAACTGCTGATGTTGACTTTGAATTTGTATCCTCTCTCATTCCAACTCCTCTATAAGCCCATCAAGCTCACTCACCCTCGCCAGAAACCTTCTAGACATGGTCGTAATAGATGCATCATATTGAGCACTAAGTATTCTTGATCCTGCAAGAACCTCAGTATCAATCCTACATGAAAAATGCATCTCTACTCCTATCATGGCGTTGATGGCCTCATGAGAGAAAATTAGCAGTTGAGGTGCAAATGGTTCCTGATTCAAATTTGGAACATTATTAGAAGAATGTTGCTCGGCCATGCTATCGTGGTGAATAAACTGAAACTAGGTCAATAGGCAATGCGATAATTTGTTCTGTGGGTAGTCGAAGGGTGAAAATAGTACTTTTATAGAAATCCAGAGCATTCAAATCTCTGCAAAAGGTGTTAGAGTTAATCCAGACGGGACCCGAGCTGGGCTCGAGGCCTTGCAGCTCGCGTCAGGGACCCAAGCGACTCCATGTTTTGCGGTATGGATCAGGGACCCAGGCGGCTCCGTGCTTTATAGCACTTGTCAGGAACGAGGCGACTCCAGGTTTTGCAGCACTTATCGGGACTCGGGCAGTTCCAATTATTCAACTCTCCACAGTTTCTACAAACACACCGTTTTCATCAGTCCATTGGCACTGCTTACTACGGTTCCTTTTTAATGATGCCAAAAGGGGAAAAAATCTTAGACTAGAAGATTAACATGTTCTTTCCAATATTTTAGTTGTTAAGCTTGTTATATATGCTTAGAATTATATTTATCTATTGCTTGAAAAACTAACACATATTCTCAAGGGAAGCTTAAGTATTACTACAGACTTCAGAGTTCTACTAAGTATTTGTCATCATATAAAAGGGGGAGATTGTTGAACCTAGGGTTTCAAGCCTCATATAATTACATATCTACATATGGATTTTAATGATAACAAATGAATTCAAATATAAAGAAATCTCAAGCTCAAGTTGTCTACACAATGAAGCCATCACATCAATCAACCAAGCAAGAGCAAGAAATGGAACAAGCTCGCAAATGAAGCTCTTAGAGTAATTTTGTACATCTCTTGATAAAATTAGAAATTGGATTAAGGCTCAAAATTAATTTTTTATCGTAAAATATCCAATTGCATTTTCCACATGTGCATGACATATTTAAAAATTAAAAGTTTGGAATTTGAACTTTTGAAAGATGGTTGGTTGATTGTCATCTTTCACATGTGCATGTTTTGTTTGAAACTTTTCAAAAGTGAATGATGTTTTTCTTTGACAATTTCAAGAAGGAAAAACTTTGATTTGAATATTTTGAAAAGTGAATGATGTTGTTTTTGATAATTCCGGAAAGAAAAACTTTGATTTAAATATTTTGAAAAATGAATGATGTTGTCATTGACATATGAATCCTTTCAAATTTGAAAATGAAGTATCATATGCCTACAAATAGCTTATTTGAGATCTTCATATTAACAACTACAGCAACAAGAGCATACGCACGTCATTGCAAGTTTTACAACATTCATTCAAAGCTTTCACTTTCTCTTTTCTAAGCATTGAGCATTAATCCTTATTAATTTTGAGAGAGATGTAGTTTGCGCTATATTATTTTTACTCTACTCATTGAGAAGTGTTTTATAATAACCTACCCACTATCAATTCTTGTATAAGAAAAAATGTGTGTATAACCCTTGTGCGTGTAGAAGGTGTATCAATAGAAGGTGTGTATAACCCTTGTGCCTTTGAGTTACAAACCAAGTCTCTGGACTTGCCGCAATGTACTGGTTAGGGCTAGAGCCTCCCTAACTCTGCCTCGCCCATAGCCAAATGGACACAAGTCTAGTGACTTAAGTCTAGTGACTTGTTGACCTTCGTGTTACAAGCCAAATCTTTGGACTTGCCACGATGCATTGGCTAGGGCCAGAGCGTCCCGAGCTCTGGCCCACCCACAATCGGATACAAGTCCCTTGACTTGCCAACTTTCATGCTACAAGTCAAGTCTATGTACTTGCTACGATGCATTAGCTAGGGCCAGAGCCTCTCGAGCTCTGCCCCGCCCAAAGCCAGTCAGACTAGTCCATTTACTTATCGACCTTCATTATACAAGTCGAGCCCCCAGACTCGTTGCGGGTTTAGGTTGGGCTAGAGCATCCCGAACTCTGCCCCGAACTCTGCCTACACGGCCAGTCGGAAAACAAGTCCCTAGGCTTGCCAAGCCCCATGGTCAACAAGGCTCAGCCCCCAGACTCGTCGCTGGGTTGAGGCCTTGAGGTGATGGTTGAGCTTGCAGCGCGGGTTACATGTAACTGCGCAGACAGAGGTCTCAAAGAAGTGAGTGCCGAGACCCATGACATTATAAGAATATATTATAGCGTGAGTGCCGAGACCCTTCAAAAAGTATATTATATAGCATTGTAAGTATTTTCCCAAAGAACTTTGAGATTTAAATGTATTTTTGCGCTAACTCATATGCACTATGAATGGTTGGTTGTGCTGGACTGAGTCCGAGACGTAAGGGGGTCGGTTGGATTATATGACGGAGTTGTTTGTGTGATTGGTTTATGTTGAGATTTGTTGTTGTTCAAGGTATAAATATTGGTGTATTGAGTTTGACGTTGGTTATGGTAGATATTGATGATTTTAGAAAGTGATGATATATTTTAGGATTATGAGGAATTTAGGTTTTGAGGAATTAAAATAGGTTATTTTAGAAGCTTAGGCATAAATATCGAAATACGTAATTGATTGAAAACTTACATAAATTATGTGATTATTTTTATAGGTGACGATTTATAGTTGACTCGAAATTTTTAAGGAAAATCCTGAAAAGCTAGGAAGTTCTGGTAAGCGGGGTTCATATGCTAGACTTTGCATAAAAATAAATAAAATGGGCTTAGTTATTTGTTCTGCAAGACTCATGAAATTCTGTATAGGAATAAAGTACTTTCTGTCATGACTGGTGTAGACATGAGCAAAGTTTTGGCATTCTATTTTTGAACTATGTAAAAGAGAGCGAATATGAAAAATTGTACATAAATTATATTTTTGCGATCTAATTCTGTTCTATTCTGAAAATGTTCTATGCTTTGATGTGATATGATGTGATTTTTAAAACCTCTGGCATGACATTATGTTTCTATTCTGTTCTGACCTTACCACGGGTGTAAAACTGTGGCCTCTGTTTGGGTTCGTACCAACTTTTCTGTTTCTGGTGCACCCACTTTGGAAACAAAGTTGTTTTCTGCGTGGTCTTTCCTATGTACACACTCGAGGCTCCAAGAATGATAAAGGGAAGATTCACATTCTGTTTCTGCTCGGTTAGCCATCGGGGTTTGCACAACCCTACCACGGGGGTTAAACATGGAATTCTGTTTTGATATGATGTTTCAGTATGCTGTGCGAAGGAAATTTCGAATAAGAATATTTTTGAACTTCCATTCTAATATTTTTAATAACATGTTCTGAATTTACATCTGAAAATAAAAAGTGTTTTGTTCTGCATTTTGAAATTTGTAAATGCTCATGTTTTCATAATAGTATATGTTCTCTGCTTATTGAGTTGTTGATAACTCACCCCTTTTATCTTCACAATATTTTCAGATGATTTTGGATTTTTCAATTGTGGATCAAGATTATGAAGCATTGGGTGAGATGACTTAAGAATAGTGGATTAAGAATAGAAAATTTTCGATGAGTATTGGTGATTTTTGTTAATTGTATTGTTGAAATGTGAGTTTAAGTGACATGTAGAGAAGTTGATATTTTTTGGGGTTACTGTATTGAGGATTTGATATATGAGTTTGTGTAGTTAATTAAATTTGAAGTGTTTACATTTGATTTAGAGCTTTTGAAAATATATTAACAGTGTTGGAGTTGATTATCAAGTAACATGAGTTAACTCTCCGGACCCTTGGGGACGAGGCGTTATAAGGAATGCCCCACGGGACGAGCAAAGTAAAAGGCAAAGTGTACTTGGACAAAGAGGGGCCTCTTCTTCTGGGCCTCCCGCTCAATTGCCTTGGCCCCGGGCATGCTCAAAGCCTGGGTCGGTGGTTTGGCTCACCCCCCATTCCGGTGCAGGAAGAAGAGGCTACACCCCAGCTGCTAAGAAGGCTGTGGCATGTCCTCGATGGACTCCAAGGAGGGATCTACGCTGGAGGGCCCTCATCCACTGTGGGTCGAACCTCCTCCTCAACCGAGCTTGGTCTGTCTGTTGGAGGGCATGGCTAGGATGCCTCTTTCGGAGAAGGTAGGAGTCCACCTCTAGCTCTGAGGAAGATCGCAGGAGAGGCGATGAGATCGACATACGATAATCGCTTAGCTCCACAACAGAGGGAAGCTTGGACCCACCTCCCCTAATGATTTGGCATCGAGGTTGCAAAGGATGATGGACCCTCGACACCAACACTTGGGAACCCTAATACTAAAGGGGCAGCATCTTCCCAATTGACGACCTCCAAGACGGGAAGAGAGATTGGGGACCCCGTCGCAGCCATGGGTGGAATGGTCAGAAGGGCCTCCTGAGCAAGTGTCTCCTCGAGGAGACAGAAGATTCCATGACCACGATACAACGAGGGGCTGGTTGAGTGAAGGCGGTGAAGAGGGCAGCCTAGAAGACTTTGTCATCTTTCTCATTTTCGACGATAAACACCAGTGGGACAGACGCCGATGAAATGGACGATGAGGTGAACGTCGAACGCTGGGCCTAGCTCCTAATGGACAGCTGTAGGTAGAATCGAGACCTCGGGGCACTCGGGACGCGCTTGTTGTGATCCCCCGCCTCGCTCCTAGTAGACCCTTAAGTAGGCGGAACTAGGACCTCAAGGCTCATAGGATGTGCGCACTGGGATCCCCCCGACCTCGCTCCTTGAACCCTTGTGGGGAAAGGGGGGCTTGATTCCTCTAGCTCAACTTCGGAACGAGCCCTTTCTGCTCTGGGAACCCCCAGACATCGCCCAGACATCGCCTCGGGGAGTCCTTCTTGCCTCGCCTCGAGGAGCCCTGCTCGCCTCGTCATGAACCATCTTTGGCCGTTTCCTTTAGCTGCGGGTTGCAGGAGAAGTTGAGTGATGCTTCTGACCCCAAGGAGATGAGGGGTCCCCCTTGAAGTCCCGCTTGAGAACGTACGAGCGGTCGGGAACGGTAAAAAGGCTCCTGATATTGACCTCGAACAACCCCACATTGGTCTCCATGTCATAAGGGTGGCCGATATGCAAGATAGCATTGTTGCTAACCTGGCCTCTTCCCTCCGGGAGAAGTCGAAGGACAGGCTCTTGGCAATAGGGACGTACGCCCAAACAGCTTGAACAGGAAACTACACGTGGTCCTTAGGAGCCGCTAGGCATTCGGGTGAAGTTAAGCGTGGGCCAACCCCAAGAAGCTAAGGATGTCGTGAACGGGGAGGCAAAATGGAAGGGGAAACCCATTAGCGAACATGAAGGGGTAGAGCGCTATGCGGCCCCGCCTTCCCTTCAACATCCACGATGGCCACGCAGCGCCCTGGGACTTCCAGAACCATTGACACAAGGATATGTATTTCGCCCTAAACGCATGGAGGCTGTCTTAGGAGACCGATGACTCCCAGCTCTTCCCGGAAAAGTAAAGGGGCTTGGACTTTGGGGCCATCAAAGTAGCTGAACAAGATGGCCAGGGACGTGGGGAGATGCCCCCCTTACGTCGGGAGACGTAATCCCGACGTAAGGACCGTAAGGACCCCAGAAATCGACTCGATGCCCCCATTGGAAGCCCAACTGGTGCACAGTCCAATGAATAGCCTAGGACATGGGGTGGCGCGCCCCACCCGATCCAACGATCAGGAGAGAATGTGGAAATCGAGGCGAAGCCAGCATTGAATGACGTGGGTAGGTAGCCTCGAGAAGCTCAACCAACGCAGGGCTGCGCAAATGTGGGAAGTCACGTCCAGCCATGGAGAGCATAGGCCAATGAATGGCCCAAGACGTGGAGAGAGGCACCCCCCCCCCCCCTTGAATTCATCAATTGGGAAGTTGGAAAGACAAGGGAACGACAGGGGAATGGCTGCGAGCAACACACTCGAGGAAGGCACAACAAGAATGTTTTGAATTTCCACCACATGTGTGCTAGGAATTTGAGGGGCCAGGCCAGGAGAGTAGGCTAGGCCCATGAGGCTCGAAGAGTCCCAAGGCCACAAGACAAGGGCTAGGGTAGGTCGGCCCAGGAGGGGAAGCGACCAGGCATAGCACACTGACAAGAGGACGGAAGGCAAGACTGTCTGATACCATTACTGGCCGACATTCAGGGACATCCTCTATCCATGAACCCTGGCGTCTAGACAGGTCAGAGGGATGGATGTACCTAACTAGAACCACGCCGCATTAAATGGGATGGAGACGGGCACGCCACAACAGGAAACCACTCCACATTTAATGCATCGCGAGGCTTGTCACACAACAACGTGCCTCTTGGGTGTCAGTGATAGCCACAATCAGGTCTGGCAAAATTGTTGTGTAGCAAGGAGTTGGCAGGGACACCTGACCCCAGTACGAAGTGGCACACCCACCATCTCCACCTCGGGGATCACCCTGGCCAGGTATAAATACCCCCAAGCCAAAGGAGGGGTTCAGACTCTTTCATACTTTAGCTCACATTCTCTTTGATTGAATACTTCTTTCTTTCACTTCATACCAACAACTAACTAAGGCATATGAGGTACCACGACACCTCGAGCCCCCCATTCTCTATCTCAACAAGATACAGACCGAGCTCAGCAGCGTGAAGTTTCCTAGGCCATGAAACACGACATCAACGTGGAGGAAAAGAACACAACTAGGCCTCGTTGTTGCTCTGTTTTCTGGTGGTAAAACAGGGGCTTACCGTTGGGGTTGTCCGTGGCTTACGGTGGACTAGGGTAGTTTGGTTGGTTCAACGGTTGCTCAAAACTGTGTGGTAGCGGTGGTGTCTTGGGTTGAGCTACGATGAGCATTGGTTGTGTGTGTGGAGGTGGCTAAAATCTAGTCTCTCTCGGTGGAAAACTTGCTGCTTGGGGTGTGAGTTGGTTTTAGGGGAGGAGGTGGCAGCCATTGAGTGGAGGCCTTGAGCTGTGAGGGAGGAAGGGATAATGGGTGGTTTTCGGCATGTTATAAGGTTTACGGGAGGTCATTTGTGTAAGCAAAGGGGTGCTGTGCGTGATGAGGTCTCTTGCGGCATGCTAAGGGTAACCCGGGAATTAAAGTAGACTTGAAGAAGAACGTGATTCACGTATTGTGCATGGAGTTCAGTATATGTGTGTGTGTATATATATATAGGGAATCGGTTTAGGAAATTTAACGTGAAGCGATTTGTAAAGTTATAACTCTGTTGGGATAGACTTCTATTGGGGCGTGAATTTGTAAAGTTGTATTATGAAGAGGAATGTGGAATAGTAATTGTTTTCGGAGTTGAACACTTTCATGTGCTTGGAGTTTATAATAAACCGAGCCTTAATTCTCAAAGTCAGGCAGGTTTGGGGGGTGAGATGAGAATTTTGTGTTTTGTTTTAGTGTTTAAAATATTATGTTTTAGTATTATTATTGTTTTGAGATTTGAAAAAGTTGAATTGAGATTTGAAAAAGTTGAGTTATTTATTATATTTTGTATAGGGATTTGAAAAAAGGTATAATGATGAGATGAGAATTTTGTGTCTCATCCCACCCCCAAACCTGCCATAAACATAACTCATCCAATAAAATTTTTATGGGCTTTTAGAAAAGTTCTTGAGCTATTAACAATAAGTTAGGGCCCACTTGATCTATTAGATGGGATTTAAGTCATTTATTGAGCTTCATACTTTCTTTGAAAAATTCTGGGTCGTGACCTATCTAAAATAATCGAGTAAACCTCAATTGGGGACAAGTGAATGGTGCCAAGTTGTGTGATAGAAATGGTATCACTAGTGGGTAGTTGATTGGGGCACTGAGTATCGTGTGGGCAGACATCCACAAGACTAGAAGATTGGGAGGGCATATGATCCTCTACACCGGTATCATTGACCCAATCCAATTCATGTGGGGAAGAAACAAGGTTGCATGAGGATAAGATACCAACAAAGTTGAGGAAGGTGGAGGATGTAAACGTGAGCAGAGCCATGAGTTTTTGATATTGCTCTACCGTGAGGCCAGGGATAGCACTGTCCATTGAAGAACTTGGAACATTACTGACACTGTTCACCATAAGAGAGGACCTGGGTTGCTCGTCTAAAGAGGTGGCGTGGTCCTTGTCGATTGGTGGGATAACAAGGAGCTTGTAGCAGGTGGATTTCCAATGTCTAAGAGCACCATAGTGATCGCACTTGGGATGACCATGAACCTTGCTTTTGAAGTCAGAATGACAGTGTTGGTATGGACAGCGAGTTACAAACACCAAGCTTCCTTCATTTAACTCCATTCCTAGAATTAAACTTGACAACACCAACTATCTTTGTTGGATCTCACAACTTCTTCCTATTCTTTGTAGCTATGATATGTTAGGGATAGTTGATGGTACAAAAGTCAAGTCCTCTAAATTTCTCTCAGAAACAAATCGTGATACTAGAATGTCAATCTAGCTTATGTCCTTTCATAGAAAAAGGACCAACATCTATTAAGCTAAATCATTTGTTCTCTCTCATCAACAATAGTCTATCTATGTAAGTCATTAGTACTTAACATTGGATACACTTGCTAGTCAATATGCTACTGCATCTAGATCAAGGATCTCCCATTTTAAGTGACAGTTGGATAGCCTTAATCAAGCCACTAAATCTTGTTGAGAAAGCTTGTTGTTGTAGGCAAACTTGTCCTAGATGAAGATTTAATCTCATTTGCTCTTGGAGAACTCAGCCCCACATATAACTCTTTCATAACTGCATTCACATTTTCAATTCGTGACAATGACATGTTCTTTTAAGACTTCCCAACTGAGCTACTAAATTATGAAATCCTCCTAGAGACCCAACATCAACATATTGTTATTGCTGCTGGTAATGGATCCTTTGCCTTTTACACTACCAAACCTTCTTCAAATAACTCTACTCACCAACCCTTTCATCGTCCTAAATTCTCCTAAAATAAAAAAAGGCAATAAAAAACTACAACCAAATGCCTTTGGCTCCAACTCACCCAAACCTCAGAACCCCTCAGCTGGTAACCAGACAATATATCACCTTGCCAAATATGTTAAAAGTTATTTTGTGTATATTGTTTATTTTCATACACAAAAGAAATTGCCAAAAGTTTTTTATACATTACCAATGCCAAAGAAGTTTGGGATGACTTAAGAGATCGTTTCTCTCAAGCTAATGGCCCATAGATATTTCAACTTCAGAGAAACATTTCAGGTCTCTCTCAAGGGGCTCTTTCTATTTCTGCCTATTTCACTATTCTCAAAGGGTTGTGGGATGAACTCAATAACTACAAACCCCTCCATGTATGTTCATGTGGTGCCCTGAAAGAAGTTGTTGCTGCTCAACACTCTAAATATGTCATTCAATTTCTAGTTGGTCTTAATGAATCCTTTTCAACAGTTAGAGCTCATATCCTTCTTATGATGCCCCTCCCACCCATTAATCAAGTTTTTTTCTCTAGTCCATCAAGAGGAAAGATAAAGTGAGATTCTTCCCACCCCTCCTATGGAACCTATAGCTCTTTTATCTTGACAAGACTATACCAAAGCCAATAGACAGCCTCTCTCTTGTGCCAAAGAAAGACCTCTGTGTAGGCATTGTTGTATTTTAGGCCACACTGTTGATCATTGCTACAAACTACATGGCTTCCCACCTGGTTTTAAATTCAAAAATAAATCATCTACAACAACTATCACTACTACCTCAGATTCAACTCATGCTTCTTATGGTTCTCTATCCCAATCTAATGTTTCTTTCCCTATGACAGCATCCACTATGTCTTTCACCATTGAGTAGTACTAACAGCTGATTTCTCTGCTAAATTCAAACTCTGTGAAGCCCATAGGCTCTACTACTCACTCTGCCAATCTAACATTTTCTTACAATATCTCAAGTATAGCATGCTTCTCTTCCTCTCACCCTTTATCTTGTTCTTCTACAACCTGGATCATTGATACAGGTGCCTCGGATCATGTTATAAATGGTCATTCCCTTTTTACTTCTTCCATACCTTGTTCTTCACTTGTCAAACTCCCAAATAACACATCCAGATCTGTTTCTCACATAGGCACAATTTAGCTTTCCTCTGACTTGATCTTGTTTAATGTCCTTTGTGTTCTGGCTTTCCATTTTATCTTGATTTCAGCTAGTAAAGTTAGTATTGATTCTAACTATTCTCTTATTTTCATGCCTAATTCTTGCTTGATTCAGGACCTTACCAGCAAGAGAATGATTGGAGTGGGTGAAGAGCGAGATGGCCTATATTTCTACAAACAAGCAGCCATGAATAACTCTATTTCTGGTACTACTGTTACAACATGTCTTTTTTTATTTATGGCATTTCAGACTTGTAAAGGACCATCAGGAGAGGAAAACTGAAGTGAGTCTGAGAGGGAAGAAGCATGTGATGAAAATCTGACAAGATGACTTGTTCATGAGTCTAACAAAAAAATAGGAGACTTGAGGCAAGAGAATAAGGATTTAAAATCCTTGTTTACCTCTTCATTTCGACTGCCTAATCCTTTAGATAAGGATGTCATGTTGATATATGAAAAGCAAGAGCACTTGAAAAATGAAGCTAAAAGTCTCAAGTTTTTGTTAGTCATTTGAGATAATAAAAAATATTTAATAGATATTCATGACATGTATCATTCATATTTCTCTTCTAATCATGCATAGTTTATCTTCTGGCATAGGTTTTGTGAAAATGTCTGCCAACTGATCGTGTGTACTTGTGAATTTTAGTATAATATCACCCTTCTGCACATGATCCCAAAGAAAATGATATCTAATCATAATATGCTTAGTTCTAGAATGTTGTATTGGGTTCTTTGAAATATTTATAGCACTTGTATTATCACATTTTATTGGAATGTGATTGTGCATGAGCTTATAATTCTTAAGTTGTTGTTTCATGTAAAGAACTTGAGCACAACAACTACCCACAGCAACATATTATGCCTCAAAAGTAGATAATGTAACATAATTGTACTTTTTAGTAAACCATGAAACAAGTGCATGACCTAAGAAATAACATGTTCCACTAGTGCTTTTTCGATCAACTTTGCAACTAGCATAATATGCATCTGAGTAGCTGATTAGATCATAAAAACTATACTTAAGATACCATAATCGTAGGTCAATTGTACCAACAAGATATCTAAGAATGTGTTTAACTGCAGTCAAGTGAGATTCTTTTGGCGATGATTGAAAACGTGCACATAAGTATACACTAAACATAATATCTGGTCTACTGGCTCTCAAATATAATAGACTACCAATCATACCCCGATATACCTTTGAGTCAACTAGCTTACCCGCTTCAACCTTGTCAAGTTTGTAGATGGGCTCATTGGTGTTCCAATTTCCTCCGTACCATCCAGCCCAAACTTTTTGAATAAATTTTTGATATATTTTAATTGATTGATGAATGTTCCACTTTTTGCTTGCTTGATTTGCAATCTGACAAAGATTTTAAATTCTCCCATCTTACTCATTTCAAATTCTTCCGCATACTCTTAGCAAAATCTTGGCATATATTTTTATTAGTAGCCCCAAATATTATATCATCAACATAAATCTGAATATTAAGAATATTACCTTTTCATGTTTGATGAAAAGAGTTATATCAATTTTTCCTCTTAAAAAATCTATTTCAATCAAGAAGCCACCAAGTCTCTCATACAGAGCTCTAGGGCCTTGTTTGAGTCCATATTGTACTTTTGTGAGTTTGAAAACATGATTTCAAGAAATATGATTTTCAAAACCTGAAGGTTACTCCAAATATACCTTTTCATTTATAAAACCATTTAAAAAAACACTTTTAACATCCATTTGAAAACGTTTCAAATCTTTATAACAAACACAAGCAAGTAGCATTCGAATAGCTTCTAATCTTGCGACCGATGCATATTTCTCATCATAATCGATTCCTTCTTCTTGATTGAAACCTTGGGCTATTATAAGTTGAGCCTTGTCTCTAATGATCACTCTGCACTCATCTTTCTTGCTTCTAAAAATCCATTTTGTTCCAGTAACAGTATGATTTTTGGGTCTAGGGACAAGTGTCCAAACATCATTTCTTTCAAATTGATTTATCTTTTCTTGCATAGCTAGAATCCAAGATTCATCAATAAGTACTTCATCAATATTTTTGGGTTCAATTTGAGATAGAAAAGCAGTATAATTGCAAATATTTCTAAGAGATGATCGAGTACTTACACCTTGTGAAGATTCTCCTAGAATTTGTTCCACTGGATGATCTTTCACAAGTTTCCACTGTTTGGTTGCATCTTGCATCAAGTTTTGATGATCTTTACTTACTCTATTGTGTTTTCTTTGTTGAGATTGAGATTATTTGTTTTATTTATACCTTCTCTTTCTTCATCAACAGATTTCTTGGAGAGTAGATGATTAGATTCATCAAATACTACATGCAAAGATTCTTGTACAGTCAAAGTCTTTTTATTGAAAACTCTATAAGCTTTACTACTAGTAGAATACTCAAGAAAAATGTCTTCATCAGATTTTGCATCAAATTCGCCTAAATTATCCTATTATTCAAAATGAAGTATTTGCATCCAAATACATGAAAGTAACCAATGTTGAGTTTTTTCTCATTCCAATGCTCATTGAGGGTTTTATCTAACTTAGACCTTAATATTTATGATATAACAAGTAGTACTAACCGCTTCGGCCTAAAAATAACTAGGCACATTGTTCTCATTGAGCATTGTTCTTCCTCTCTACTACCCCATTTTGTTGAGGAGTTCAAGGAGCAAAGAAATTATGCATAAAATCATTTTCATCACAAAAAACTTCATTATCTTTATTAATAAACTTTTTCCCCCATCACTTCGGATACTTGAAATAGTATAGCCCATTTCATTTTGAATTCTCTTGCATAGCTTGGTAAATGCATTATGTGCCTCATCTTTATGAATAAGAAAGATGACCCAAGTATGTCTAGAGAAATCATCAACAATAACAAATGCATAATATTTTCCTCCTACACTTCAAACTCTGTTTGGTCCAAAAAGATCCTTCAGACAGTAAGAGTCGTCGGGCCTTCTACTTGCCGTCACCACAAAGGGCCCTTCCCATCAGGGACCTGACTTTCCTTTTTCCTAGGTGGTGACCCCCGTCTACTTAAGGACCAAGTCTCATACCTTGAAGGCCCGAGGTAGGACTCGTTTGTTAAAGTATTGTTCGACTTTCCTTTTGTTATTTGTCGTCCAACTTGTTGATTCTTTTCGCCTTTCTTCCAAGAAGTCTAGGTTTCCTTTCAATCCTTTGTCGTTGTGGTCTGGGTTGAAGTGTTAAACTCGTTACATGGACATTCTCACCTCTGCTGGGATCATAACTTAGGTCCCATAGACAAGCACGAAAGGTATTTCTCTCGTGGGGGTCTTAAGAGATGTTCGGTGGGCCCACAATACACTAGGGAGTTCCTCAACCCATCTCTCATTCTGGTCCCTAAGCTTCTTCTTCAGGATATTTAGCAAGGTTTTGTTGGTCACCAATGTCTGTCCATTGGCTTGTGGGTGCCCCGGAGATGCGTACTTGGCCATCATCCTGAGCTCAGCACACCACTCCCAATAATGCGAGCATTCAAACTGTTTGCCATTGTTTGATATAAGGCTCTGAGAAATGCCGAACCGACAGACTATGGATTTCAAAAGGAATCTCGTGATCACTTGGGCCGTGATGGTTGTCAGTGCATCTGTTTCTATCCACTTTGTGAAGTAATTGATTACTACTACTACAAACTTCACTCCTCCCTTAACCCCGAGAAACAGGCCAATAAGGTCAAGCCCCCATTGTGCAAAGGGCCAAGGGGACACGATGGATGTAGTTCTTCTGGCGGGTAGTGGGGAACGGGCACATGTTCTTGGCAGCTAGGGCATTTCTTCACAAAGTCCTTTACATCCCGGAGGGAGTAGGGCCAGTCAAGCTTTCCCCTGGTTTGGTCTAACCGAGAAGTGGCGGGTGGGCCAAATACTCCTTTAGCTCGCTTTAGACCAAACGGCATAGCTTTGTAGTAATGGAGTCCCCAGTCACTGATGAAGGTCGTCTTCTCCTCGTCGCCTAGGCTCATCTTGATCTGATTTTACTCCGAGTATGCATCCATGAAACTGAGCAGGGGATGTCTGGCCATCGAATCCACTATTAGGTCTATGTGCGGTAGTGGGAAGCTATCTTTCGAGCAGGCCTTGTTCAGGTCGGTGAAGTTAATACACATCTTCCACTTCCCACTCACCTTCTGCACTAGGACCACGTTAAAAAGCCATTCTCCCTAAAGCCCTTGATGAACCCCGCAGCTAGGAGACGGTCCAACTCCTCAACGATGGCTGTGTACTTCTCCGCACTAAAGCTGCGACGCTTTTGCTTGACCTTCTTTGCCTTGGGATCAACACTCAAGGGATGTTTGATGATTGTTGTGTCGATTCCAGGCATTTCTTTGTGGCTCTAAGCGAACACGTCTCGGTGCTCTATGAGCAGCAGCTTTACTGATCTTCTCAACTCATGAGCCATTTTGGTTCCCTCACTTCTTCATCCAGCTTCGTCAGGGTCGGAGGTGGGGGGCAGGTCGGCACCCTCTCGCACTCCTTCGAGAGCTCAGACCTCCTTGGCCTCCAGTTTCAGTTCCCGAACATGGCATTCCTGTGCCATGCTTACCACGGATCTCGCCCACTCCCACAGGAGTTGAGAATTTCATCTTCAGGTGGAAGGTGGAGGTTACCGCCCTCAGGTTGTTCAGGATGGTCCCCCCAAGATTGTGTTGTAGGAGGAGAGGACCTCTACCACGAGAAAATCCAACATGGTAGCTACCGTTCTTGGGGCCTTCCCTGCTAGGATGGTCAGGCTGATAGAACCAATTGACTAAACTACATCTCCAGTGAAGCCTTTGAGGGGTGTCGGAGCCGGGCGCAACCTATCGAGCGTGATCCCCATTCAGACGAAGGCTTCCCACAATAGGATATTGATAGAAGTGCAGTGTCGATCAGGACCTTTCTCGTCATGTAGTTGGCAATCTACACGGTCACTATTAAAGCATTGTTGTGAGGTCCTCATCCTTTTCACTGAAGGTTGTGACAGTCCCCCCAAGTGCCATGTTCACCCTCTCCTTGAGGCATATTGGGAGGCCTTCACCCTTCCCTTGAGGCATCCTCGAAAACCCATGGTTGATTTTGTCATGCTCTTACATCCTCTAGAGGGTGCCACTATCTTCACCTTTTCCCTTGAGGCATCTTAGGTAGGATGTGGCAATTTTGTCCCTTTCCCTCAACACATCCAAAGGAAGCCAGGCATCCTCCTTCGAGGTTATGACAATCTCCCTGAGTGCCATGTTCACCACCCCTCCTTTGAGGTATCTTTGGGAGGCTTGGGTCATTTCACTCCTTCCCTTAACACATCCGAAGGGAGTTGGGCATTCTCCTTCGAGATTATGACAGACCCCCTAAGTGCCATGTCACCCCTCATTCGAGGTATCTTTGGAAGACTGGGGTCGTCTTCACTCCTTCCCTCAAGGCATCCTCTGGAAGTTGAGGCAGACTGTAGATTCCCATGAGGGCACCTAATATCCTATGGAGGCTGAGGTCGTGTTCACCCCACCCCTCGAGGCATCCTCAAGAAATGTGGCTATTTCACCCTCGAGGGATCCTTGGAAAGCTTGGGCCATTTTTACTACACTCTCCCTCAAAGCATCCTAAGAAGGTAGCAACAATCTTGGCCCGCACCATCGAGGCACCCTCAAGAAGTTACAAGTTACGACAATCTTCTCCCACTTCCCTTGAGCTGCCACGAGAAGCTAGTGCATGTTTTTTCGCACCCCCCCTCCCTTGAGGAAGTCCTGAGGAGGTTGTGCCAATCTTTGTCTCCCTCCCTCGTGGCATCATTGGGGGAGGTTGAGGCCATCTTCACTGTCCTTCCCTTGGGTCTATCGTGGGAATGGGGGGTTGACTTTCACTGGACCCTCCCACGAGCAATTCTTGGGAATCTAGTGCCATCTTCACTCCCTTTTTCCAAAAAACATCAGGAAGTTGGGGCGATCTTCACCACCTCTTTCTCGAGGTATGTCCGAGAAGGGCTACCCCCCCCCCTCCCAGGAGGCTGAGGTCGTGTTCCCCCCCCCCGCCTCGAGGGATCGTCAAGAAATGCGGCTATTTTCACCCTCGAGGGATCCTTGAAATGCTTGGGCTATTTTTGCTGCACCCTCACTCAACACATCCTCAGAAGGGAACGATAGTCTTGGCCTCCCCTCGTCAAGGCATCCTCAAGAGGTTACGACGGTCTTCCCCCACTTCCCTTTAGCTACCACGAGATAGTGCCTGCTTTGCCGCACCCTCCTCCCTTGAGAAGTCCTCAGGAGGTTGCGCCAATCTTTTGTCTCCCTCCCTTGTGGCATCATTGGGAGGCTGAGGCCATCTTCGTTGTCCTTTCCTTGGATCTATTATGGGAATGGGGGGCTAGCTTTCACTAGACCCTCCCTTGAGCAATTCTCCAGAGTCTGGTGCCATCCTCCCCTCCCCCTCCCCCTCCCCCTCCCATCAAGGTAGGTCAGGAAGTTGGGTTGCACCTTCCGTTGAGGTCAGTAGGGAAGCTGGGGCCCATTTTCGCTACACCCTCCCTTGAGCAATTTGGGAGGCTAGTACCACCCTCGCTCTCATTTTCCTCGAAGCATGCTCGAAAGCTGGGGCAGTCTTCATCACCTCTTTCTCGAGGCATGCACGAGAAGCTAGGTTAGCTTCGTCCCCCCTTTCCCTCAATGCATCCTTGGGAACCTCGAGCTCTATTTATTATAGTGGATTTTACAGCCTCTAGTTGAGGCATCCTCGACTAGCTTGTATCGAACTTTACTTATTGTGGATTTTACACCCTAAACCCCAAAGATGAAAACCTTAGTGTCGAACAATGTAAATATGGGTCATCTTTATTTCTTGCCATAAACCATGAATATACACCCCAAATACACCACGAGCAAGAACCACCAAATGAGAGGAGTGGGTCATCCGACTACATTGTCAAGGCCGAAAAATGCATCAACAACTTCTGCACTCTCACCGTGTAAGGTTTTCACTTTGTTAAACAAAGGTTTATTTACAATACAAACTGGAGAGGAACAGCATAAATATGATTTGGGCTTTTGTGTTGCACCCTATGAGATGGAAACCAAAAATTGTTGCCTAACATAGTAGAACATAGTAGGATGAAAGAAAAGTTGGTCTGATAAAACCAGTTTATAAAACCAGTTGTAGCCTTCAAAGTTCAATATTTTAATCACTGAAAAAAAGGTGCATCAATACCAATTGCATATATTTTGCTTGAATTCCTGACATACCTCTTTCCTGATCCCCAGGCCCTCCGGTATGTCTGCCTAGACCATTATTTTCTTCAATGCTCTCGATCAACTCGTTTGCATACTCTTCCCACCTCTCCACAAAATCAAATCCCTAAACAAAAAGGCAAAATCAGAAATGAAAACCAGATTGTAATTGCCAACTAGTGAATATAGAAGAAATTTGCTGCCATAATATAGAAGAAATTATGGTCTGCATTTGCTAATTCTAGTCTGCATTTCCTTCTAACCCATCGATCAAGGACACACAGATATTGCCCCTTATATATTTTTAGACTCATCGGCATTTTATGCTGCGTAACACAATACCCATTATCAACCCAAGTCGTCGTTTGTAACAAATTAAAAACAATATCTGTTTTTAAAATTTTCAACCCACGACTTGGGTTGATTTTGTTTGTTACAAACGACGAAAAACTCACGAAGAAGCTGAAATTTTCATCACCAAGAAGCATACAAAAGAATCATTAACAATTTTTCCTAACCCCCAAAAAGAATAAAAAAACAGACATTTCAAAATTCGAAAATTGGATGCAAAGCAGAAAATTTTTTCACGAATAGAGTTCATAGATTATCTTGATTTCAAACAACGTCAATTATCTCTAAACTCAAACCAAGAAGCCAAGAAAGACTCACTCCAATGGGTTTCTCAGAGGAAGAGGCGCTTGAATTTCTCAGAGTTTTAAATAAAAGCAAGAAGCCAACGAAGACGAACTCGCAAGGGTCTAGAAATTGTTTTGGTTCCAGCATCTATGCAGGCAAGGGATTTTTTTCTATTTCTTTCTTATTAAAGGGTTGTTTTCACCTATTTAAACCCATTTCCAGATTCAATCTATTCCCAAGAAAACCAAAACCTATTGCAATTTCGGCAAATAGATTGTATATTAAAAGGAACACCAAGTTGCTGATTACGCCCAATAGAACAAAACAGTAATGAAGTCAATGTCTATTTCACAGAGTTAAATACATCAGTGAATAAACGGAAATGGATTTACACCTGAAGAAAAAGAGAATGGAAAGTGCTCCTGCTGCAGAGGAATGGCAGCTCTCTTTGTCAAATGCTGCTCTTGTTCTTGTTTTGTGTTCGTCAACAAGGAATATTATCATATTTATAAAGAAAAATATAAAACTCCAACGTCCTAATTCTTCATGAAAATCTGACCGTTGTGTGAAGCGAAAGGCAACGGCTATCCGATTTAAAGCTCCAACATTTTAAATTCAAGTTTTTGAGAGAGACGTGCAAACGTAGGCTATTTACTTATCCCTACTATCTCAATCCCTAGGCTACAGGTTGATGATGCTGTTTGCATCAGGTGTAATCACATTTGCATTATTGAACTAAGTGTTGATCAAAGCTGCTATGGCTACCAGTTGTGCGAGTGACATCCTTGGCAGGAGTAGTCCATGTGATGAAAGCAATCAAGAGCTCAATGCTTGCTTTTACCACATATTTTGACAAAAATAGATTAGAGGAATGGAAAAAAAAAGCTGTAAAGAAGCTTCTCTATTGAAATTGAGGAGGCAATACATAAATAAAGAACAATGGAAAGGTGCCTGTCATGACCACTATATACACGAGACCTCTAATCTATACTGACAGTGAGGCAAAATTACCATTATATACATGAGACCTCGGGCGCATGGAGAGCATTGGCCAATGAACGGCCCGAGGCGTGGGGAGAGCCCCCAGATTCATCAATTGGGAAGTTGGAAAGACAACGAGAGTCGAAGTGCCTTTATGTTAATGACGGGGGAATGACTACGAGCAACATGCCCGAGGAAGGCACAATAAGAATGTTTTGAATTCTCACCACATGTGTGCTAGGAATTTGTGGGGACGGGCCAGGAGAGTAGGCCCAGCCCATGAGGCCTAAAGAGTCCCGGGGCCAGAAGACAAGGGCTAGGCTAGGTCGGTCCAGGAGGGGAAGCAACCAAGCATAGCACGCTGACAAGAGGGTGGAAGGCAAGATTGTCTGATACCACTACTGGTTGACATTAAGGGACATCCCCTGTCCATGAGCCCTAGCGTCCAGACAGGTCAGACGAATGGATGTACCTAACTGGAACCAAACCTCATTAAATGGGGATGGAGACGAGCACGCCACAACAGAGAGCCACTCCACATTTTATGCATCTCGGGGTTCGTCACACAACAACGTGCCTCCTGGATAGTCAGTGATAGCCATAATCAGGTCTGGTAGAATTGTTGCACAATGGGGAGTTAGCAGGGACACCTGACCCTAGTACAGAGTGGCACACCCACCATCTCCACCTCGCGAATCACCCCGACCAGGTATAAATACCCCTTAGCGAAGGGAGGTGTTCATACTCTTTCATACTTTAACTAACATTCTCTCTGATTGAATACTTCTCTCTTTCAATTCATCCCAACAACTAACTAAGGTATCAGAGGTACCACGGTGCCTCTGGCTCACCATTCTCTATTTCAACAGGATCCAGACCGAGCTCAGCAGCGTAGAGTTTCCCAAGCTACGAAACACGACATCAATAGGGAAGTTGTAGGTGTGGAGGAAAAGAACACGACTGGGCTTTGTTATTGCTCTGCTTTCAGGTGGTAAAACAGGGGCTTATCGTATCGGGTTGTCTATGGCTTATGGTGGACTAGGGGGTTTGGTTGGTTCATTGGTTGCTCAAAACTGTGTTGTAGCGATGGTGTCTTGGGTTGAGCTACGGTGAACATTGGTTGTGTGTGTGGAGGTGGCTAAAATCTCGTCTCTCTCGGTGGAGGACTTGCGGCTTGGGGCACGAGTTGGTTTTGGGGGAGGAGGTGGAAGCCACTAAGTGGACGCCGTGAGCTGTGAGGGAGGAAAGGATAGTGGGTGGTTTTTGGCATGTTATAAGGTTTAGGGGTGGTTGTTTGTGTAAGCAAAGGGGTGTTGTGCATGAGTGAAGTCTCTTGTAGCGTGCTAAGGGTAACCAGGGAATTAAAGTGGACTTATAAGAATGTGATTCATGTACTGTGCATGGAGTTCAGTATATGTATATATATATTATTAGGGAATCGGCTTAAGAAATTTAATGTGAAGCAATTTGTAAAGTTATAACTTTGTTGAGATAGACTTCTATTGGGGTGTGAATTTGTAAAGTTGTATTATGAAGAGGAATGTGGAATAGTAATTGTGTTTGGAGTGGAACACTTTCATGTGCTTGGAGTTTATAATAAACCGAGCCTTAACTCTCAAAGTCCAAAATAAATGTAACTCATCCAACAAAATTTTTATGGGTTTTTGGAAAAGTTCTTGAGCTATTACCAATTAGTTAGGGCCCACTTGATCTATTAAATCGGATTTAACTCATTTATTGAATTTCATACTTTCTTTAAACAATTTTTGGGCCTGTGACCTATCTAAAATAATCGAATAAACCTCAATTAGGCTTCTATAATTGTTGGCCCATTAACCTAATTTAGGCCCAATGAAATTATCCATAATTTATCTCTAATAATATTGGATTGGGTCGTTAGAGAAATAATGGACTTTAATTATCTAACCTAGTTAGTGTGTGTTAATCCTATTTTAAGATCAAGTTATTAACCTTGTGGTGCGAATTCCAAAATCTCGCTTCTTAGCTTTTTTGTTTTTTACAACACTCACTTCATAGCTTGTCACCTATACAAAGCACTGTACGTTATTAAACTTTTTACAAAAAGTGTCATAATATTCTAGTTAATTAAATACATTCGATAGAAAATAGCTTAATAATTGTTCAGTTTTATACATAACTATGAAATACTAATATTATTTAAATACCCATAACATTGTTAGATTAATATCCAAATCTGTCAAAATAACGGAAAAATTATTTAAAAATCAAGCCCTTGTGATTTATTGTAATTTAATCATAAAATTAATACATAGTAATATAATTTAAACTCTATAAGAGGACCCACAATAGACCACATGGGAAGCAAGTTAGAGAACCTAGCCAAGCCCAGTCAAGCCCAACGACCCTCCAATAAAAGGAATCAGTGGGTCTTTGCAGAGAAGTCGGCCCACGAGCAAAACCCACCCATGAAGCAACCCACGTATAAGAAAATCGGACGGCAAGGGCAGATGTGACTCGTCGCCCTGACACCTCGATGACACCCTACCCTCGAGAACCTGTGTAGGCAGGTGGGTGAAAAATATGGAGAACACTTGATCTCCGGACAGCAAGCATGGAATGGCTTAACATGGAGCGTCTGCAGGGAAAAGTGAGTCTGAGAGCCACACTGCATTGATGGTGCCACTCCCTGGACTGTGCACCACATTAATGACACCGATCTAGAAGCCACGCCACATTAAAGAACTCTGACTAAGCGAACAGTTGAAGTGACATGGATTCCCCAAAGCCAGGTGTGAGTCATCCCCACTCAGAAACCTAGTATAAAAGCCAACCCTCAAGTACGAAGAACTCTATCTGATTTCACTAAGCTCATGCGCGAACTACTAAGAAGATATACTAACTTTAGCATTGGAGACTCCCTGGCCTCCACCAAGACCCCCTAATTCTTCGTGTTTTCTCAATGGAGCCGAAGAAAGACTCAAGACCCAAGTTGGTGGAACCCAGCCCAAAGGCCCAAGAAACACTAGGTTAACAATGGTGCCATCTATGGGACCTCTATAGACTTCACGTGTCCATTGTATACATGCGACAACCCGTTCTCAGACAACTCGGGGACAAGAAAAAGTGATGTAAAACGTGGAAGTGAGGCTCACCACAATGGAACAACTAGAAGGAAAGCTAACTACCGAGGTGAAGACCCTCTCAAAAGAGAACGAGACACTCATAGTAGCCACCAACGAGCCAGAAAATGAAGCAAAACCAAGTAACAGCAAGAACGTAGGATCCAGAAACGTAAGAGGAGGTGACGTGAAGGAAGAAAGAGAAAACATGCAGGATAAGCTGCGACCTTAAAGGGAAATACGAAGAAATGGCGAGAAAGATGGGCACATCGTCGTCAGTAGACCAATTGCTTACCTGTACGGGCCTACCCTACACTGAGGAGGTGATGTCTATGCCCCTACCAACAAAGTTTCGGGTTCCCCTCATGGACATGTATGATGTGGCTAGAGACCCCCTTGAACACCTAGAAACCTTCAGAAACCTAGAAACTTGCATAGTTTCCCGAGAGAAATGGCCTACAGAGCTTTCCCATAGACTTTGAGGGGGCCGGTGAGAGTATGGTTTGGGTCATTGGCACCCGGGTCCATAGACAACTTTGGGGAGCTAGTATGCCTGTTCCTCACACAATTTATGGTGAGCCGGAGAATAAGACTCCCCACGATGTACCTCCTCACCATCAAGCAGGGGGAAGACGAAAGTTTGAAGACATACGTATCCAGGTTCAACAAAGAATGAATGACTACGGACGACCAGAACGAGAAGATAACTTTGGCAATCCTTTTAGGAGAAGTGATGCCGCAATCCCAGTTCATGGTAGAATTGGCACGGAGAACTCCCGCCACGGTGCAAGAATTCATGGTTCAAGCCGACAACTTTATTAATACTAAGGACACACTTTGGGCCTTAATCGAGCCAAGGAGGAAAGAACCCGAACACGTAGAATAGAAAGGGAAAGCACAGACCAAAGGCAAGGCTCGCGAGAAGCCAAAGAAAGGGCCATGCAACAACAGGAGAGAAGAAGCCCAATGAAGGCACTGGGCTTCGATTTGACCTGCCGACGTTCACCATCCAGAAAGATGACCGCCAACCAACCAAAAAAGATAATTACAAAAGCCCTAGCCACCATTATTGCACCTACCATCAATCCAAAACTTATAACAGTGAAGACTAGAGAGTCAGAAGGCCAAGGAAGGAAAGAAGCCTGAGGCAAAGGGCAGCAGCGTAGGGACCCCAGCACGATTGCCCCCGCACGCCACGCCAAGAAGGGACGCCGTTGGGGGAAATTAGAACCATAATGGGAGGATTCACGAGCAGGGGCACAACCTCATCCAGTTGGAAGGTGCAAGCGAAGTGAGCGAGATACAGAGAAGTGTATTCGGCATAGTGCCACCCCACCAAGTACGGGAGAAATGAACCGGTCCCCATCATTTCCTTTGGAGAGGACGAGGAGGTGGGTGTCCTTTATCCACACAACGACGCCCTAGTAGTGACTATACTGGTCGCCAACTTCACCACTAAGAGGATCCTTATAGAGAGCGATCGCTCTGCAGACATCCTATTTTGGGAATCCTTTACCCGAATGGGGGTAGATGCCACCTGACTCCAACCAGCCTCGATGCCACCAAAGGGTTTCTCCAAGCATATGGTCTAGCCAGTTGGAACAATCACATTGTCCGTCTTGGTGGGCAGCACCCCTCAATAGCCTTTGTCATGGTCAACTTCCTGGTGGTAAAGGTTCCTTTAACATACAATGCCATAATTGATAGACCCACTCTCAACAGTCTAGGGGCAGTAATATCGACCTACCACTTGAAGATGAAGTTCCCACTCTCTCAGGGGGTGGAAGAAATTCAAGGAAAATAGGTCCTGACATGGGAGTGTTACATGCAGGAACTAAAACCAAGGGATGGCGGGATGCACATGGTCCACTCCCATAAGATGTCGAGCATTTATGGAAGTTTTGTGGTGAAAGAACTTGATGACTTTTAATTTATATTTCCATGTCGATAGTGTAAATTATATTAATGAAAATGTGACTTTTCAGGGATAAAATACATCTCACATATCTCGATTCCTTACTTCAACAACGTAATCTACATCAACATAATCTCCATCGAAGTAATCTCCATCGACGAAATCTCCATCGACGACTACTTACCTCCCCGTGAGGCATCAAAGGGGTGAGGTATGCCTAAGACTACTTTATCCCTCTCACGGTGGAGAACGGGCCAGCCCTTGGCTGCCCGACATTTACTTTCCTCATGAGCCACAAAAGGCAGGAGCGGGTGCAATCCCAAACTGCCTGGTAACTTATCTCCCCTAGGGAGGTAAAGGGCGAGATGCGCCTTAAGGCCATCTCGTCCCTCCTTCGACGGAGAGTTGGTCCAGCCATCGGCTGCCCGAAAACTTACCCCGACATCCGTCATGACGAAGAGTGGGATCAGCACCAGCCTGACCCAACACTTACCTTCCTCGTGGTATCAACGGGCGGGAGCTGGTCCAATCCCAAGCTGCCCGTGATGGTTAAAAGGTGGGCATGCGGCCCAACCTCCCTCACATGAAGAACGGATCCAGCTTCTCAGTTGCCCGACAACTTATCCCGCCCCCATCACGACGAAAAGTAGATTGGCTGCTCAGTTGTTGAACACTTACCTCTTCATGAGGTACCAAAGGGATGAGTTACGCCCAGAGGTTGCTTTATCCCTCTTGCAGTGGAGAGCTCAGCCAGCCCTTAGCTACCCGACACTTACCTTCCACGTGAACGTCAATAGGTGATTGGACCAGAAACTTACTTTCTCGTGGGAGGTAAAGGGCGAGATGCCCCTTAAGGCCATCTCGCCCCTCCCGCGATGGAGAGTTGATCCAACCCCTCAATTGCCCGGCAACGAAGAGTGGAATCAGCGCCAGTCTGACCCAACACTTAACACTCCTCGCCCAGTGCACTTCCCAAAGCGTGGGAATGAAAAACTAAAAGCAAAGAAAAGAAAGAAAGAACCCAAGAAAAGAGAAAAAAACATGTATGAGAGGAACTCTATTAACATTATTGCAAAGTACTTCCAGGAGTCACTTGGCTTCACATACTTCTCCTCCATCCTCTTCAACCCCCTATGAGCAACCTCATGCTGAGTCTCGAGACTCTCAATTTCACCCTTTGAGCAACCTCATGCTGAGTCTTAAGACTCTCCATTACACCCAAAAGGCTAAGTTGCACAAGATCTCTCCGTTTGGTCCAACTTAGCCACATATACCCAACAGTGCTTCTTGGTCTCCTCTAGCTCCGCCTCCAAGCGGGCCAACTGATCCTGACCATTGTCCCTCTCTTCCTCCAACAACTTGGCCTTGAGGTAGCAATGGGCTATCTCCTGCTTCACTTTCGTCATATCACTTTGAAGGTAGGCTGCATCCTCATGAAAAGTAGAGACATTCCTCTCTAGTGAGCGGGAGTAAGCATCCACGTGGGCAAAGGTAGCCTTCGCCTTATTCCTCCCAACCCTCACCTTGATGACCTCATAGTGGGCTTGAATCGCGAAAGACCACAACACTCGTACCTCTTGTTCTAGCTCGGCCCTCCCATCAACAATGTAGGCAAACAATGAGTCAACTCTCTTACGTATCAACGAAAGTCGATTAATAGAGGGATGATAAAAGAAACTAGACCAAAGAAGAGCAGTAAGAAGCTTATCGAGGTCAGGAATCTTTTAAGCTTGTCGGCTGTATTGCGAACATACTTAGCCTTAGTGTTATTAATGCTCGAATAGGACCCAGAAGGACAGGACTTGAAAGGGTGAGATCCGGAGGATCTGTGCACAATCTAAGGAGCCACGCCTTCCTCTGGGAGAGGCCAGACTCAAGCTTTTTAGCTACCCATGTTGGTAGGAAGGAAGGGGAAAAGGAATTCGGGGTGGAAGATCCAAGTCCCCAGGCATATCCGTCATCTGCTCACCCAGATCTTTTGCATCACCCATGGGAAGAGTTGATGGCATGGTTTCCTCCATTACCACCGGCGAAGCAACCTCTGGCTCATACGAACTGCTAAAGAGGGAGGAACATATCAAGACCCTATCCTTATCAGATCCACGACCAAGGGAATATTTTGGGACAAACCCCTAGGGACAAAGGGAAGAGTCGGCTTCTCACGACCAGAAATTGTGGAGGGAATAGAGCGAGAAGTGCAGGCACTACCATCAACACCACCGAGTGATGCGTCCATAGCTGGGTCAAGGAGTACCTCGAAGGTGGTTGTGCATGCCCTGGCATCATCATCCAGGGAATCAAGCACCTTTGCAACATCATCGTAGGGCACACCAAGAACAGGTTCGTGAGAACCCCTTGAAACAGGTTTGAGGAAGGCTGACAAAATGGCCATCTCAAGTTCTTCCTCATCCCAACTAGAGGCATCAGCTAGCCCCTGATCACCTTGTGGGGTAGAGTGCAAAACCAATGAGGGCAACGGAGCAGACTGGGTGAAGGACAGTAAAAACCCATCGCTGTTGCAAAATTGAACTCCCTGTCCGGGCTAGGTGGTTCATGCTGAATCAATCCACTAGCCCCTGATGATGACAAATGGAAAGGGAACTACCCGCTTGGATCCTGAGCTACTGATAACTCCCATTGGCACATGAACCACCTTGCCCTCAGTACAAGGTTTTTTCCCCTTCCCCCACTAGAGTGCTAGAAGTTGTGGCCACTAACCGGTGATCTTTCTGGCATCACCATGAACTAGTTGATGTTGACTCTAGTTAAAAAACTATAATTGCAAACCTCCTTCTGGTGTCCCTCGACACAGGAGAAGACTTTCTTTAGGCGAGCCTGCTACCAGTCGGGCAGATTAAGGGAAAACTCTTTGTCGACTAGAACAACCCCCTCGCCCCCCCCACACGGCACAAACGGAAAACTCTTGACGGGCGGCCTTGCGGGTAGGAAATTCCCAACCATGACCCAACACAAAAAAGAACCTTTTAAACCAATCCTTAACACAAGACAATCGGGGTTCCAAGTGGGTTACCCGGTATTTGGTACGGGAACAAAAACTACACAAGCTGCCATCATGGCACTGTATCGTGTGGGTATAAAAAACTCCTTGGCAATTAGGCCAGGGTACTCCTTATCCTCGGCTCCCAGGACAATGTACCAAACAATGCAACATGACAAGAGAATCCTCCATGCATTAGGATGGAGCTGTGAAGGGGGCAATGCAAGATGATCCAAAACATCCCGAACGGGACAACAAGATGGGAGTCACAGTCTGTTCGAAAACATAGAAGGATACAACGTGACCTTCTTAACATATCCCTCCGAGTTGATGGCACCATGGTGAGCTCTTGGTACTTCCAAGACGATGGAGTCAGGCACTTCGTAGGAACTCCTCACTGTGTCTAGGTCCAACGAGGTGGTGGCTGTAGACCAATTGTACCCCTCAAAAGATTGAGGGTTGTTCTTGCTAGAGTCCTCAGGGTTTCGAGGAGACCCTTCGGGATGTGACAAATGCGAGCCTCAAGATGAAAAATTGGAGGTGTTCTTGGGCGCCATTAGCAACAAAAGGAAAGATTAGAGAAAGAAAAGCAAGTGGTTTTCAAAGAAAGGGAAAGAACGAGTAGGGAGCAATATGAAAGAATTGATAAAAGCTACGACTTGGGGTTTAAATAGGAGGACATTGTCTATTAGATGGTTCCTAGTAGGAGAGTGGCAAGTGATTGAGTTGAATTACTGCATATTTTATACATTTAGAACAAATATATTTCAAATATTTCTTGAAATTATAATTTTTTTTTTATGGATAAATGGTTAAGAGGCATAAAGCCGAGTTATGGCTTAAATTAGTTAATAGCGTGGTTTATACTTAATTTTATAACTTGTGATTTAATTGGACAATATTTATTCACGTGCACAACACATCTTTAATATTTTATTCCTCCATTTAATTTTTTTTCTTCTTTTTCCTATTTGTTGAGATAGGCCAAAAACGCAAGCTAGGAAGACGCTAGGCAACATTCGAAGACACAAGGTTGTTGGGGAATATAAAAAAAGAAATACGCAGGGGACGAATGCATGCAGCTTGAAGAACCTCTAGGGGTCCAACTGCCACTGCCCAGCCTCCCTCCACTACCTTCGACCTCCATCTCCAGCCATCTAGCTTGCTCTCTATTCCCTAGTTTATTAATTAGTTTTAGCTTAAATTTTATGGTGGATTTTTGAGATCTTTGGCATAGAACCATTCAGTTTGGGCATTTTATTTCCTTCTTGTTTAACTTGATGTTAATTTTTTTTTTTTTTTTTGCTCTTTTAAACAAGATATATATTATAATGTGGCCGTAGAAGAGAGAGCCAATCGCCACCATCGACCTGGCCAGTGGTCCCTCATAGCATTTATTTTATTGCAAATCGTGCATCCAGCCTTTTTCTCCACCTTAATATCAATAGTATGTGTTCACGTACAGCTAAATTGGTCTACCACTTCGATCGGAACTGCATGCCTTGTGTTATACTTTGCTCTATACCATCAATATTTCTTTTGTTTGTACAAAACTTAATTTTTAGTAAAAAAAAAAAAACAAAAATTCTCAATATATGATTCATTAGACTACAAAATATTCAATTTCTTTTGAATAATATTTGTAGTTCTAATAAATTTTTTTGAAGAAATTAGTACTTTTGCAACTTTACTATATCAAATTACCTAATTAAGTTGTTAACATATTAGATGATGTATATTGAATTTATATTCGAATTATGGTATCAACGACAACTTCAATAGATTAAAAGTTACATTGTTCTTTAACCATCGTAATCGTAAGCATATAATTTCCTATACTAAAACAAAAGAATGGAAATTACAAGAATACCTGAGAATCTTTTTCTTGAGAACCGCACAAAGTATAGAGAAAGCAATACATTTTTGTTCTGCCATAGCCATCTTTGCAGTGTGGGAAAGCAAAGAGGGTTTACAAGACACTCTTAGAGGTCTTTGTCTTCTCAGACCAGCTTTCTACTTTTTTGATCCACAATATTAGAAGATTGGGAGGACATATGATCCGCTGCACTTGTATCAATGACCCAATCTGATTCGTGTGGGGAAGAAACAAGATTGCATGAAGATAAGATACCAATAGGTGGAGGATGTAAACGAGAGCAGATCCATGAGTAGTCAATATTGCTCATTGTGAGGCCAGGGATAGCACTGTCTGTTGAAGAACTGTTCACCATAGGATAGGACCCAGGTTGCTCATCTAAAGAGGAGGATGAGTGTTGGCGTGGTCGTCCATGTTGATTGGTGGGATAACCAAGGAGCTTGTAGCAGATGGATTTCCAATGTCTAAGAGCACCATAGTGATCGCACTTGGGACGACCACGAACCTTGCCTTTGGAGTCAAAATGACAGTGTTGGTTTGGAGAGCGAGTTACAAACATTGCAGTAGTATCCGAAGGAGATGTAGGCAAATGGAGAAGGCATTTTTTATCTTCCTAGTGAAGGATGGAGTAAACCTTGCTCATGGAAGGAAGCAGGTCCATGGCTAAAACTTGATTTCGAATGGAAGCATTTGAAATCATGAAGGTCCATAAAAAACTGGAAGACTTGATCGGTGTCGTGTATTTGATGAAGAGCCAAGAAAGCACTGCAAGATCAAGGAGGAATGGATTGTAACATGTTCAATTCATCCCAATATGATATGATTATCGTGTAGTAATTAGAGATGGACATGGAATCTTGACGTAATGTGGTGATGTCTCGCTTCAATTTGAAATTTTTGGAATTGTTACTTTGAGAGAAACGAGCTTCAAGATCAATCCAAACAACACGAGCATTTTGATGGTAGATAAGACTGGAGACCAGAGACTTATCAACGGAGTTGAGAAGCCATGAAAGTACCATGTTGTTGCAGCAATCCCAGAGACGAGCATTAGTGAGAGGGTCAGTTGGTTTGGTAAGTGATCCATTAATGAAACCGAGTTTCTTTTTGGCATTGAGAGCCATCTTCATGGCACGCTTCCATGTGAGGTGACTATCATAGGTAAGAGGAGTAGAAACAAGAAGGGAACTAGGGTGATCTCCAAAGTGAAGGAAATATGGCAATGAAACGTCTGTTATGGATTGGGGCATGTAGTTGAGAAGAGAAAAAAGAAGCCATGTTAAAAAAAAGAGATGGTGAGAATATGGGTAGGAATGTCAGATTGATGTGGGTTCTGATGCCATGTTAAGACATAAGCAAAACAAAGGTAGCGCCATTGAAGAAAAACTTTCAGTATATTTTCATAAAGCTGTATAGTGGCCTATATAATACAGAGGAAGGATTCAAATCCCTTATGCTATGGAACATGAAGGAAGGAAATAGTTAATAAAAGCTGTCAATATAAAAAGAAGATATTATATAATATAATATAATAAAGATGGGATCAACAAGATCCATAATAGTCCATATCTACGACTCCTTCCATCACCACCGTGCTTCCTTCATTCAACTCCATTCCTAGGACTAAACTTGATGACACCAAATATCTTTGTTGGATCTCACAAGTTCTTCCTATTCTTTGTAGCTATGATGTGTTGGGGATAGTTGATGGTACAAAACTCAGTTCCTCTAAATTTCTCTTAGAAACAGATCATGATACTGGAATGTCAATCTAGCTCATGTCCTTTTGTAGAAAAAGGACTAGCATCTATTAAGTTGAATCATTTGTTCTCTCTCATCAACAATAGTCTATCTATGTAAGTCATTAGTACTTAACATGGGATACACTTGCTAGTCAATATGCTATTGCATCTAGATCAAGGATTTCTCATCTCAAGTGACGGTTGGACAGCTTAATCAAGGCACTAAATTTTGTTGAGAAAGCTTGTTGTTGTAGGCAAACCTGTCCTAGATGAAGATTTAATCTCATTTGTTCTTGGAGAACTCAGCCCCACATATACCTCTTTCAAAATTGCATTCAAATTTTCAATTCGTGACGATGACAAGATCTTTTAAGATTTCCCAATTGAGCTTCTAAATTATGAAATCCTCCTAGAGACCCAACATCAACATGTTGCTTTTGTTGCTAGTAATGGATCATTTGCCTTTTACACTACCAAACCTTCTTCAAATTACTCTGCTCACCAACCCTTTTGTCGCCCTAAATTCTCCTAAAATAAAAAAGGTAATAAAAGACCACAAGCAAATGCCTTTGGCTCCAACTCACCCAAACCTCAAAACCCCTCAGCTGGTAACCAGGCAATATTTCACCTTGCCAAATATGTGGTAAAAGCAATCACTAAGCTCTTGATTGCATGGACTCCTCCTACCAAGGATGTCACTCATTTGTACAGCTGGCAGCCATAGCAGCTTTGATCAACACTTAGTTCAATAATGTAGATTGGTTTGCTAATAGCGGTGCAAATGTGATTACACCTGATGCAAACAACATCATCAACCTGTCGCCTAGGGATTGAGATAGTAGGGATAAGTAATAGCCTAGGTTTGCACATCTCTCTCATACAGGACCTTCCCACATAAAATAAAACATCTAAACTTGTTTTAAAGATTATGCTCCATAGTCCTACTGCATCAACCAGTCTCTTATCAATTAATCAATTTTGTGTGGATAATAATTGTCACTTTCAACTAACTAGATTTGATTACAATGTGAAGGACAAAGATAGGTGTGGTACTCCTCCAGGGTCCCAGTACAAATGTCTTATATCCTATTCATCTTTCTGCAGATAAATGAAAGTGTCTCAAGGTTTTCCTTGGTGTCAAAGCCTCTAGTACCACTTGGCATATGCGATTGGGACATCCTTCAAAGTCAATTCTCTATTGTTTCCTTCAGGGTCAATTCTCTATCGTTTACTTCAGAGTCATAAACTTTCCTTAAGTGCTACTGTGTCCAAAGGGCATGTTTGTGAACTTTGTCAACTTGGCAAGGCCAAACAACAACCCTTATTAGATTCAACTAGAATTTCTAAGTCACCCTTACAGTTCATTCATTATGACGTTTGGTACTCACTTGTGATATCTAATCGTGGGTTAGATTCTATATACTCTTTATAGATGAATTTAGTAGGTTCACATGGTTGTATCCTATTTCAAACAAAGTTGAAGTTTCAATTGCTTTCTTAAACTGAAACTTCTAGTAGAAAATCTCTTCTCCAACACTATTGAACAATTGAAATTTTATAATGGAGGTGAATACACCTCTACACAATTTGAAACCTTTCTAAGTCAATGTGGCATATTTCATAGATTAACATATCCTCACACCTGTCAACAAAATTTTATTACTGAGAGGAAGCATTGATATTGTTGAAATAGAACTAACTCTTTTGGCTCAATCAGGTTTATCTCAAACCTACTGGGCAGACTCATTTCTTATTGAAGTACATCTCATTAATAGATTACCATCTCCATTTTTGAACTTCAAAACACCATTCCTTAGGTTGTTTGGTAAAGAACCAAACTAGACTCTTCGTTGTATGCTTGGCTTTTTTTGGAGTTTGGTAAAGAACCAAACTAGACTCTTCATAAGATAATCTATCGCAAGAAACCTTGCATCCTTTTGGAGTATTGCTCTAACCAAAGAGGTTATAAGTGCTTTGATCTAGAATAACTAAAGTTCTATTCCTCTTGGAGTGTTGTATTCAATGAGTCTAAATTTCCAACATGATTCAACTATTCTACAAGGATCCTGCCAGGTCACCACTAGCTCAAGTAGTCCTTACTTTAGAATTTCAACTCAATTATCCACCTTCTCTCGCCTAGCAACATAGTCCATCCAATGAACCAAAGTCCTCAAATAGCTCCCTTCCCAATTAAATATCCATATAGATTTACCATCACCTATTGATATAAACCTCTCCCTCCAAGATAATTTCACCTACTTTAAAATTGGTAAACTTAAACCTAAAAACTTCCTAGATTTCCACCTTTATCATACCCAATACCCTCTCTCCTTGCCCTCCATACCACATCCCTACCACTTGAGCCTCAAACCAATCACCAAGCTGCCTCTAAATTAGAATGGGTTGCTACCATGACAACTGAGTATGAAGCCTTTATCTTTAACCACACTTGGACTTCATGCCCTCGACCTCTCCATCATAATGTGGTAAAAGAAAATGGTGGGTGTTTAAGCTTAAACATATGCTTGGTCAAAACATTAAGGGATACAAAGCTCGGCTGGTGGCTAAAGGCTTTGAGCAGCAAAGTGGTGTGGACTACTATGAGAGAATTTTAGCCCTGTGGTGAAAAAGTAACCACTATACGCATGGTGCTGGAAATTCTTTTGATGTATGATTGAAAAATGAGACAACTGGATGTCTCAAATGCATTTTTGTATAGTGTGTTAACATAGGAAATCTACATAGAACAACCTAGGGCCTTTGAGGACAAACACCATCTTGACTTTGTGTGCCATTTACACAAGTCCATTTATAGATTAAAACAAGCTCCTCTAGCTTGGTTACTTAGACTTTCTCAAGCCCTACTTGACCTTAGTTTTTTGGGCTCTTAGGCGGATCACTCTCTCTTCCTTTATAATGTTGGTAACTCACATATTTTCTCACTTGTCCACATAGACAACATAGTACTCGTTGGCAATGATGACAATGTTATTTCTTGGATTATCTTAAGACTCATGACAGATGTTTCTATGAAAGACCTAAGTTCTCTTGGTTTCTTTCTTAGTATTCAAGTCTCTAGGGACTCTCATAGTCTCCATCTTCACAAAAGCAAATACATCATAGACCTACTTGGCAAAGAAAAAATGGTTGAAGTTAAGCCATACAGATCCCCTTGTGTTTCAGGGTCCAAAATGGCCAAATTTGACGGTGACTCACTCCTTGATCTTGCACCCTATCGCCACATTGTTAGTGCTCTTCAGTATGTTACATTAACCAAGTCTGACATTATCTATTTTGTCAACCAATTATGTCTGCATATGCGATTAGACAAATTCTCTCTAGACTGTCGCTAAGCATCCCCTTCAATACTTAAAAGGTTCTATGGATGAGGGCTTACTTTTCACCAAAGGAGATTTCTCACTTCAGGCCTACTATGACTCAGATTGGGCTGGAACCCAAATGATTGACATTCCACCACAAGTTACAATATTTGCCTTATCACAACTGAGCTATTTTGAATTTGGATGGTACTTAAAGAACTTCAAGTCCCTCTTCTTACACCACTTACTCTCTAATGTGATAATGCCTTAGCAATTCAACAAGCATCTAACCTCGTATTTCATGCTCAAATCAAGCATATTGAAGTCCACTTTCATTTGATCTGCGGGAAGGTGACCATTCGAGACATTTAGCTGCATTTCATCTCCATTGTTGACCAAATTGCTTACCTCTTCACTAATGGTCACTCTGCTAATTGTTTCTGTTTTCTCAATAGCAAACTGTAGGTAATTCCCTCAGGTTTGAGGGAGTGTTAAGGGTAGTCAAGATCATCCAAGTCAGCAATACCCAAAGCTAGATGATAACAATTATCAAGAACAAGATTAGGGCTTGCACATCAACTTGAAGATCAGCACTTATATGCTATTCACGCATTGAAGCTAATCCTTTTTTATACTTATATTTTGTGATAAACATATGTAACAACATAATTTTATGCTTATGTTCCCTTATACAACTGCATGTACTGCATACTTATCATGTACTGCATACTTCCCTATACAACTCAAACATTGATGTAGCACGATAAATAAATTTGATTACATTTGTTTTGGTATCTTGAAAAGCCAAAACAATTATGGAAATATTTACATATGATTTGTACTGTGAGACTTTTGAATATTTTCAAATACTTGAGTGTTCTGCTCGAGTTTTTGGCTAAACTATACCTTGCACACAGCATATCCATGTAGCCTTCCCAAATTCTAGGAAGAAGAACCTTGAATAGAAGAACTTTTTGGAGGTTTCAGAGCTGCTATGATAGAAGGCAAGTGCGTGTCCAAAAAGGTGTCGTTAGTGTGAACAACTTGTAATCAAAGTCTTCTATAGTGGATAAGTTTTGAGAAAACCTTCAGGCCGGTCGGTCTGTTCCCCCCAACATAACAGCCCCCCAATTACAACTCTCCACGTAAGACACCCAATTTAGTTATCGTGCACCCACCCAACAGAAGATCAAAAGGGACAAAAGAGTGTGAAACGAAACGATCTTGACCAGTGAAATCTGCAGACCCATTCGTCTTCTTCCTCTCCCAGCGATTTCGTTCACAGCAGAAGAAGTGAACCGCCTTGGGTTTCCTTCGTCTTCCAGCACCCTTCGTTCCGTCCCCCTTCGTCTTCCACCTTAACCTTACCCAGCAAATGCCGAGCCGCGACGGACTGATTTGGTGTGCCCCATCGACGGACTGATTTCGCGACCCCCATCGACGGACTGATTTCGCGACCCCATCTACAGACTGATTTCGCGACCCCATTGACGGACTGATTTCGTGACCCCATCGACGGCCTGATTTCGCGAGCCCCATCGACGGCTATTTCGCGATCCCCATATTTTGCAAGTCGGATTATTGGGGGTATGATTTTTGGGATTTTTTTGCCATTAACATCATCCCGATCAGTTCCTTGATTATTTTGAGCTTGTTTTTATTATGGCAGTGCTTGGGTGATGAATTTTAAGCTTACAGTGCTTGTTTTGATTATGGCACCATGTGTTTGATGTAATATTTCATAGAAAATTTACACAATTCTAGGTTTCTTTTCCTTGTAAAACCTACTTGTAAATGCTACAATTCCTTAATACAGCTGGACATAATCAAGTTCTTTTTGCTTTCAGAAATGGTTTTGATTAGTAGTCTCTTTGGATTTATTAGTATTTGATTAGTTTCTCATAAGGGTTGCTGCTTCTATTTGATAGTGTGTTTTGGCTGCGACAGAGTAGAGGCTGCGAATTGGTGAAGTAGATGCTCAGTTTCATGTTAACTCTATCTGATTTGAGTTTCTATACACATTATATGAATACTGCTGCTTTTAGATTCGCCAGTGCTTCTCAAGATCTTGTTTCTGGTTTGTTGTTATATTGTGGGCAATATAAGCATACAATAGCCAGCACCAGATAATGTCTTCTGGGCAATTTTAGGTGGACATCTTCAGTCCCTCATATTTTATTGGCTTCTGGGGAAGTAAAACTATCACTTTGCAATTGAAGTGTCTGATTGGTGAATTTAGAACATAATGTCTTTTCTTTTCAATTGAAGTGTCTGATTGGTCCATCAAATGTCTCCTTGTATTGATTGTAAATACCATGTTTCCCACCAAATGTCTCATTGACTAGTTTCAATTCCACCAAATGATTCTATGGATGTGTTAGATTGAAATGTTGCAAAACATGGTTTTTCCACAGCTTTAGTCTATTTTTGGTGATTGGTCTGATTTTTCAGAACAGGATAAGTTGAGGAGGTACGTTGCCCATTTGTAGTGAGACTTTTCTTAGGTGTCTTTGAGATAACTCACTTTCACTTACTTTCTTCTTGATTTTTCAGCAAATGGCAAGTTCGGGTTCTCATGGCGATTCAAGTTCGTGGACTTTAAAAGGGAAAGACAAAGCAAGTTTGGAGAGGCCACTTTGCTACTGTGGCCTTCCATCGAAGCTTCGAATCTCTGGAAAGGGTAATAGTTTTGGCAGAAGATTTTACAACTACCGAAACTATAAGATCAATAAACAATGTGATTTTTTTGAATGGATTGATCTTGAAAGTGAACAAAACTCATGCTGCAAGATGACGTTGGAGTTAGCTCAAAGAAGGAATGAGAGGTTACGTCATGAACATCAGTTGATCGAACAAGCCAAATATAAAACAATGGAGAAGAAGTATAAGGGAACCTTGAAAGCATTGTTGATATCGTGGTTGTTTTTTATTGTAATGTTTGCTGTAATTCTCATGTATCCCAAAAATATTAGTGTATGTCGGGTAGTGATTCCACTCATGTAAGCTGTTTTATGTTGAACATTATGTTTGGCTTGTATTATAAAATGAAACAGTACTTGAGAATCAGGTTCAAGCTAGCCAGCTCTACAATTGCATGATTTTTAATTTATCCCTTTCAAAACATAAAGTAGTATGCTAATAAGTTTACAATAATTTTTTCCCATAAATCATGACAATCAGGTTCACGCACACTCACAAACTCAATGACTCAAAATTTTGGTTGCCAAATCCTAGGGAACATTTATAAACAATACAATCTACCATTGCACATATCCTGCATAAAATTGGGTTGCCCCATCCCACGAGCAAATTCATGATGCATCTGTCCAAAATTTGCAATATAATTTTCACTATTTCAAGTGACCATAAAAAACTTATTCTGTACCATCAAAACATAAAAAATAACATAGTGCCATATCAATTTCAAATAGTGCCATAAAAATAACAGTCCTGCCATCACCATTTCTACGTTTTCAAGTGGCCATCAAAAAATAAGTCTATACCATCAAAAAAATCAAAAGTAACATAGTGCCATAAAAATCACATAGTCCTGCCATATCAATAACATAGTGCCATAAAAAATCACATAGTCCTTGCTTCCTAGCTAAATATTAACAGCTTCTTGTGGATGTAGTCCATGACAAGCTTAGATCTTTGTCATCCCAAGAATCACAAGCTTCAAAATCTTCACAACCCTGCTGTCACATTAATTTCAACATCAATAATTATATACAACTTAAAATGCTTG
Organism: Juglans regia; assembly: GCF_001411555.2. Classification (NCBI taxonomy): domain Eukaryota; kingdom Viridiplantae; phylum Streptophyta; class Magnoliopsida; order Fagales; family Juglandaceae; genus Juglans; species Juglans regia. Next base: position 13,929,706 of record NC_049906.1, on the reverse strand, counting down.
AGCATAATATTACATTTAGAAAATATAAAAAAAATAAAGAATATTAATCACATACATAAGGAAATTTCGATTAAGAATCCAAGTTAGTGCTGTCAACCTGGACTGTATGCCCAATATCCCTGCATAAACAACAACAAATACAACAAAATAAGTGTAGAGCTTTGATTAAAAACCAAAAAATAAAAAATATTCAAAAGCTACAATACCTCACTAAAGGACAGTTGTTCCGAGCATGTCCCTCATTTTTGCAAACGCTACAACGTCTTTTCTTGGTTGGTTGCATCTCTTTTGGATTCTTTGCCCTCAAAGACTTTGGACGCCCTTTCGTGGGCACTCGTGGAGGATCTTGTATTGTTTGTGAAAAATTGGAGACAACCTGAGATCTTTGAGAAATGGATTCATAGGTTGACTCCCTTCCAACTGGGCCCACAGATTCTTCAATATTGTCATCATCTTCCATTAGAAGTAGCTCGTTATGGACCTTATCTAAGGCAAGGGAGAGGTGATTGAGTTTTTTCCTTGACTTCGTCCCAAGTTCCGCAATGACATAAAATTGCATCATCAATGAGTTTTTCCTCATTGCTAGATCATCCTGTGGCGTTACATGCCCTTCGAGAATGGGAATGTCAATAATAGGTCGACTCTTAGCATTGATAGTCCATCTTTCTAGAATATGGTGTTGTGACAAACAATCTAATTTTGATTTCTTTCCAAGTACACACAGGATATGCCTACAGAGAATTCCCATAAACTCAAACATATGGCAAGTGCAAGTCACCTTATCTCCTCCACTCTCCAAGGTCACATGATAGAGAGGGGTTTCTTTGCCATGAGGTACCACTCTATAAGTCTTGCTTTCGCCCTCGTTGGAAAATTTAGTTGAGTTGTAGCGTTGACTATTAAAAAGCTCATCTTGAAAAATTGTGAAAGACTTTCTTGTGTAGACTATGGAAGCTTCTTCTTCAATTTTGTAACATGTTTTCAATATGGCACAAGTTGATTTTGTTCGCACGTCCTTTTCTTTCTCTTTAAAATAACGTGCATCTAATGCTTTCTCATATTGATGCACAAAATCACTGACCATAGTACTGGAACGAACATAATCCTTGAAAAACTTATTCATGCTTTCACTTCTTTGAGTCGTTGACATGCCGGCACAAAATGTTGAACGCAAGTAAGCCGGAACCCACTTCTCCCGTCGGTTATAAAGATTTTGCAGCCAAGTATTATCTCCTAACTCATACTTCACTAATATAACACTCCATTCATGCTCAAACTCATCAATTGTAATTGTGTTATGAATACAATGATGGAAATCTTTTTGGAAATCCGGAAATCTATTATATACATAAGCCAAATGTTCAGGGAATTTTTGCAGAATGTGCCACAAACATAATCTATGAGTTGTATTTGGGAGTACCTCTCCAATGGCCTTTGCCATAGCCTTGTCATCATCGGTAATTATGGTTGAAGGGGCTCGTCCAAGCATTGCTTCTTGCCATGTTCTCAATAACCATACATATGACTCAGCTGTTTCATTAACCAACAAGGCACAACCAAACATTATAGTTTGGTGATGATGGTTAACTCCAGAAAATGGCACAAAGGGCATCTTATAAATATTTGTCAAATATGTGGCATCGAATGTGACCACATCCCCAAAATATTGGTACGACGCCCTTGATCTTGCATCTACCCAAAAACAACTTCCCATGCACCCATTCTCATCAACTTGCATTGAGTACACAAATCCAGGCTCTTTGCATTGTCGATCAAAGAAATAGGCATATAATCGTTGTGCATCTCCTTCTTCAAATAATTTTCTTCTTTTGTTCCCCAAGTAATTCTCCACATCCTTGCCAATACAACCAACGTTAAAGTCGCCCCCTGCTTCTTTACTCAACACCGACATTATCTTCCTTGTCGGTACACCGGACTCATTCAAAGTCATAATAAGGTTTTTTTGGACACGTGTCACTATCCTATGTCCACGAAGCAAACTAGTACTTCTTGGTGTAAGTAGCAAGTGATTATGTTCAAGCACAAACTTACATACTATCCACTTCTCACCCACTTTTTTTTATCCCCATCAATGCTTTACAACCAATCTTTGTCTCAGCAGGTTCCGAAATTATTCGTTCTTTTTGTTTGCTCCTTTCCCGTCGAAATCCTTCCCTTGAGCAAACATAGTCTACAGCAATTAGTTTTTTCTCCTCTTTCGACAATCGTGTATGATTGGTTCGAATAGCAAAACCTTTTTTTCTTGCATACACCTTGTAAAATGCTTGAGCATCTTCTACGTCATCAAATACCATACCGATGAATGGCTCATTCGGACCACTACTCGAACAAGGTCTCAAATTCACTCCATCATCCACATTGACTTCATCTTCCACATTCACTCCATCATCCACATTGACTTCATCTTCCACATTCACTCCATCTTCCACATTCACTCCATCATCTCCATCTTCCACATTCACTCCATCATCCACACAAACTCCATCTTCTATATTCACATTTTCATCACTATCAAAACTCCATTCATGATCCTATGTTATAAAATAAGAAACAAAAAATAGTGCACAAATCAATTCAAATCAGTACACAAAACACTTTAAATCAGTCCACAAATCAGTACACATTACATAATAGCCAGCACCAAATTAATGAAAAAAATCATTAATGTAATAGCCAGCACCAAACTAAAACTTAATCATTTAATGAAGATAAACAGCCAGCACCAAACTTAATGATTTAATTGAAATTCCATTATTTTTTTAGAGCATTGAAAGCATTTCGGTCAAACTTCACAGATGCCCTATTTAGTTTCTATATATCTGAGAAAATTGGAATAAAAAAGTTGGCATCTCAAACATTTTAGAGCTATATATGCAAGCAATGCTCATTGGGTAAAGATCTGGATGTTCATAATTACATATACAAGTGAGTTTCCAACACATGCTTACATGGAAACCGTGTGTCTTCTAGTTAGGGATATAACTGACTAAGCCTAACTTACTCAAATCCGAATGTGGTGAATGTAAAAGATCTAACAAACCCTAACTACAAGTAAACCAATTCCTTCTCAATGGTAAAGGTTAAAAAAATTACATGATGCCAATTACAACAGCCCTTAGAAAACTTACCATCGAGGAGCGACTTCGTGGGCGACGGCTTGGTGGGGCGACGGCTTGGGGGGAGATGATGACGGACCAAGTCGTGGGGGGGGATGGAGGAAAGTGTGTCTCTGAAGCGGCCCGAGCTTGGAGGCGGTGAAAGCTCTGGAACGAATGGCGATGGAGGAAGACGATGGAAAGGGTGAACGAACGGTGAAATCTGAAAGGTGAAATGGAAAGTGAAAGGGAAGGGGGAAAGAGTGTAATCGGATGGAAAATGGTGTATTTTACAATCAGTGAAATCATCTACGTGTCTTACTGTGATTGGAGGCTGTTTACCCCTAAAGAGCAGCCCGTCTGTTCCGAAGAGGAACTGAACTAGAATATTCAGCCTCATTACAGAAGATCAATTACAAACTATTCTTTGGGCAGAGTTTTTTTTTTTTTTTTAAATGATTATATTGTAACTACCATGTATAAAATGAATAGTATTAGATATAGTTTTATTAATGTATCTAAATGCTATGCACTTTTTTTTAAAAAAAAATAAGATCTATTATTAAAAAATATTTTTTTTATCATGTAGTCTTTAGATTTATCTACTTTTTTCAAATGGGATCAAAATCAAACTTCATTAATTATATAAAATATATTACAAATATATGCCACCAATGAATATTAAATACACCATCGACTTTCAAAAAACTTATAAAAAAAATCTGTCAGCAAACCACATTCGCAGAAAACTAAAACAAAAAATTAAAAAACTAAGAAGTTAATAATAAAAATAAACAACAAGAATCTGGTCGGTGACTGCGATCAATAAACTAAACAAGAGATAATGCTGAAAAGTATTAAATAATTAAATATGCGGGCAGTGCCACATGCATTTAAGGGTGTAACGGGTCCGGTTTGGTCTGATTTTGGATAAAATTTAGAACTAAATCGGTATGTACCGGTTTTCCATTTCTTAAAACCGATTACTCTCCTAAACCATTATCTCCGGTTTTACCGGTTTCCGGTCCGGCCGGGTCCATTTTTCTGTTTTTTAAAATGTTAGTTTGTCCTTAAAAATCTATTAATAAAAAAAACTGCTTCAAAAAAATTGAAGTTGAGAATAGAAAGGAGATTTCAAGCGTGTAAGAGATCTCAAGTACTGAATTGGACACAAGACTCTCTACATTTTATTGATAATTTTATTTTTTATTCTCCCAAACTCAAAAACAAAAAATGCTAGCATTTTCAGTAACACGAAAAGTGTGCAAATAATATTTTTTTAAAGTATTCTTTCAGTTCTATTTAGAATTGTTTGTCTCCATTGTTGTATTGTATCTGTTCTTTGAGTTCCTTTGTTGAGCATACCAACTTTTTGTAGGTATTTTCTATAATTGTGGAATGACTAGGAAATACTTGTCGACATTTTTTAATGGTGATAGAAGTCTTCGTCCTTTTGTTTTAATGTATAAAGTTGTGACCTTTATACCACCTTCATTCTTTCATCCCAAGCAGAAAAAAATCTCAAAAATTTAACCCAACAATTTACATATACTTAATACTTATGACAGAAACTTGAAAGTAGTTGGGTCCTATATACATGGTTGTTGAGTTGCATAATAAATGCAAGCGGGTGAAATTCAAATTCGAAGTAAACACAAATCACTCTTTCATTCTCTGATCAGAAAGAAAATCTATGGGTTTGATTAGGTCATAGTTCTCTATCACATGGCCGAAATGAATATCTAAATCTAACAAGTAATGAAATGAAAAAAAAATGGAGAAATATTACCATGAGGTGATGTCGAAGGTTTGTGCATGATATGAACCCGTGGGAAAGAATTCCCTTGAACCCACAATCAATTTGAAAACTCTCCAAGAAAGCTAAAATCAAGTCAACGGATGGAGAACTAAGACCCGATGAGAACATGTTTAAAGAACCTAGATTATATTAAAATCTAGACCGTTGAAGAACCCGTCTTAAGAATCCAGATTACAAAGGAGGAATGCCACAAAGGTTGTGATTTACCTTTGATAAGTTTAAGAGTTTTCAATCAAGAACAAGAGGAGAAAACTCAACTCACAAATAAAATTCAATATTGTCTAACCCTTCCAATGAGGCTCCAAAGAGTTTTTAAACCCAAACCTAATCAAAACCCTAACAAAATAAAACCCATTTTACCCAAAATGACCCTTGATGAACAGTACCGGCTACAGTATGCGTGGCTACAGTAACTCTACAATAAATTGATGAAACCCTAGTTCCTAAAAAGTAACTTTCCAAATAAGCCATTGGCCAAAATACAAGGCCTTCCCAAAAAACTTAGTTCATAAGAAATAACACATGTGGACCAAGCATCTCCAAGCCCACTTATTATAAACTAATAAAATAAATTATTTAACCAAATTTGAAGCCTCCAATAACAATAGGCCATATCTCTAAGTCATGTCTTCCACAGCTTGAATCAAGTGGATCAAAACTAGTTCTTCTTCTTTCAGACCCATCTTGAGTGTTGGGCTCTTGCTGGCTTCATCCCAAGTGAATTGCACCAATCCTTGCATTGCTTCCTTGATCTTCTTGGCCCTTGATCTTGTAATTGGCCCATCTAGAACTTGCAAAGGATCTTTAAGAGTAGGCCCACCTTGGTTCCTATCATTTCCCCTCTCCTCAAAAGGATTCAACCTCGAATCTTCACCTACATCAAAAGGAGAAATATCAGAAACATTGAAAGTTGCAGAAACTTTATACTCACCTGGAAGATCCACTTTATATGCATTGTCATTAATTTTCTCAAGAATTTGGAAAGGTCCATCTCCTCGAGGATGCAACTTAGTCCTTCTATGGGATGGGAATCTTTCTTTGCGCATGTGAACCCAAACCCAATCTCCTGGTTCAAAGATGACACGCCTTCGTCCTTTATTGGCTTGGGAAGCAATCCTTTCATTCTTTTGGGCAATCTGAAGCCGTACCCTCTCATGAAGTCACTTCACCAACTTCACCAACTCCGCCTTCTTTTGTCCATCTAAACTACTCCTGCCATCAACAGGTAAAGGCATCAAATCCAAAGGAGTAAGTGGATTAAATCCATAAACAATTTCAAAAGGAGAGTATGAAGTAGTAGTATGCATCGTCCTATTATATGCAAACTCTATAAATGGCAAACAATCCTCCTATGTTTTTAAATTCTTATGAACAACAGTGCCTAAAAGTTGAGTTAAAGTCCTATTAACTACTTCAGGCTGACCATCAATCTGCGGATGACAAGTAGAGGAAAATAAGAGCTTAGTACCCAATTTCCCCCACAACACCTTCCAAAAGTAGCTAAGAAATTTAACATCCATATCAGAAACAATACTCCTAGGTACACCATAGAGTCGCACTATCTCCAGGAAAAACAAGTCAACTATGTTTGTGGCATCATCTGTTTTATGGCATGGAATGAAATGTGCCATCTTACTAAATCTATCCACAACCACAAAAATAGAATCTCTACCCCTTTTGGTCCTAGGCAGCCCCAAAACAAAGTCCATAGATATATCTACCCATGGCTCACTAGGAACGGGTAAGGGTGTATACAACCCATGTGGCAAAACCTTAGATTTGGCCTTTCTACATGTAATGTACCTTCCACAAATACGGTTAACATCTCCCTTCATCCTAGGCCAAAAGAAATGTTCATGCAAAATGTCTAAAGTTTTCTTGACACCAAAGTGTCCCATTAATCTCCCACCATGTGCCTCACGCACCAATAACTCACGCATAGAACAATTTGGCAGACAAAGTTTGTTTTCTTTAAACAAATAACCATCATACTTGTAAAACTTACCAAATGCCGCCTTATCACATGCCACATACACATTAGAAAAATCAGCGTCATCGGCATACATGTCTTTCACATATTCAAACCCAAGCATTTTAGCACTCATAGAAGTAAGAAGTACATACCTCTGGGATAGAGCATTAGCAACAATCTTCTCCCTACGTTGCTTGTAATGGATGACATAGGGAAAGGTCTCAATGTATTCCATCCATCTAGCATGCCTTTTATTCAACTTACCTTGCCCCTTGAGATGCTTCAATGATTCATGATCGGTGTGGATCACAAATTCCCTTGGCCATAGGTAGTGCTGCCAAGTCTCTAATGCACGAACAAGAGCATAAAGCTCTTTGTCATAAGTAGGATACTTCAGAGATGCCCCACTTAACTTTTCACTGGAAAAGGCTATGGGCCACCTATCCTACATCAAAACGGCTCCAATCCCTATTCCTGAGCCATCACATTCAATCCCAAAAGTTTTGTTAAAATCAGGTAATGCTAACACAGGTGCAGAGCACAACCTTTCTTTAATAGTGGCAAAAGCATTCTCTTGATTAGCCCCCCAATGAAACCCAACATTCTTTTTAATTACCTCAGTGAGTGGTGCAGCAATGGTGCTAAAGTCTTTAACAAAACGCCGATAAAAGCTAGCTAAGCCATGAAAGCTTCTTACCTCAGTGATGCTTTTTGGCGTTGGCCACTCCTTGATGGCCTTAACTTTCTCTTCATCCACCTCAATACCCTTTGTACTATCATAGGGCGATATGCAAAGAAAGTCCTCTTAACCTCACTCTCTCTTGCATAGAAACTCACTTTTGCCTTTCCTTTTCTCTCGGTAGACTCTCTTTATTTTTTCTCTCGTGGCTCCACTCTTTTTTCTTTACTCTCAGCCACCTCTCTACTTTCTTTTTCACTCTTTCTTTTTTGCTCAATCTCTTTTTCACTCTTTCTTTTTTTATCACTCTCATTTTCACTCTTTATCTTTTGATCACTCTCATTTTCACTCTTTCTTTTTCGAGCAACCTCATTTTTCAATTTCAGTTGGTCCTCATAGACCTGGCATGGAGTTGAAGCAGCAAGCTCAATTGTTTGCCCTCCTTTTCAAAGCTGTACATGTTCTTGAACCCATCTTGTGTCACTCTCCTATCATACTGCCACGGCCTCCCCAACAAAATTTGGACCGCATGCATAGGCACAACATCACAAAGCACCTCATCCTGATACTTCCCAATAGAAAAAGTAACTAACACTTGTTTATCCACCCTAACCTTTCCACAATCATTCAACCACTGCAATTTGTATGGTCTAGAGTGTTTTAAGGTTGTTAAATTCAATTTCTCAAACAAAGTAGTGCTAGCCACATTAGTACAACTCCCTCCATCAATGATCATACTGCATACCTTATTGTTGACATGGCATCTAGTATGGAAAATGTTCTCTCTCTGTTTCTCTGCATCATCCACCTTAATGTGTGGATTGAGAGTACGCCTGGCAACAAGAGACTCACCTGTCACAGGGTATACCACTCCATCATCATCACTAGCATCAACCAACTCGGGCACCTCATCACTATCATCCTCACTCTCAGTCATCACCTCCCCATTGTCACGCATAATTATCACCCTCCTATTTAGACATTGAGAAGCAATGTGCCCTGAATGTACGTATGACATGGTTCATTAATCTCATGAAAGTACTGGGCGCATTTGTAAGTCCAAATGGCATAACCAACCATTCATAAAGCCCATACTTAGTCTTAAAAGCAGTTTTCCATTCATCACCCTCTTTCATTCTAATTTGATGGTACCCATTTTTAAGATCAATTTTATTGAAAATACATGAGCCATGCAATTCATCAAGCATATCATCCAATCTAGGAATGGGATGGCGATACTTTTCCGTGATATTGTTGACCGCCCTGCAATCAATGCACATCCTCCATGTCCCATCCTTCTTTGGCACTAGTAGCACTGGTAATGCACAAGGGCTTGTGCTCTCCCTCACGTACCCCTTGCTCATCAAATCCTCAACTTCCCTCTGAAACTCCTTTGTCTCCTCTGGATTACTCCTATAGGCTGGTGATTCTCTTGTTACCAGGCGTGCACTCAATACACAAATTAAGATGAATGATACAGAGCACCAAAGTGAGAACATTTTTCATACTAGATGTCCCATCAACATCAAGGTATGTAGTATGATCATTAATTTGAGGAGCTGTATTAATTTGGCTAGCACTACTTTAGTTGAGAAATTGAATTTACGTACCTTAAAACACCCTAGACCTTACATGTTGCAGTGGTTGAGTGATTATGGAGAGGTTAGGATAAATAAGCAAGTTCTTATTTCTTTTTCAATTGTGAAATACCAAGATATGGTCCTTTGTGATGTAGTGCCTATACATGCTGGTCATATTTTGTTGGGAAAGCCGTGGCAGTATGATAGAAAGGTGATCTATGATGGGTTAAGGAACATGTACAGTTTTGAAAAGGATGGAAAAACAATCAAACTTGCTCCTTTAACTCCAACACAGGTCCATGGGGACCAATTGAAGCTGAAAAGTGAGGTTGCTCAAAAAAGAAAGAGTGAAAATGAGAGTAATAAATTAAGAAGTAAAAGTGAGAGTGATAAAAAAAGAAAAAGTGAAAAGGAAATTGAGCAAAAAAGCAAAAGTGAAAGTGAGAACAAGCTAAAAAGCAAGAGTGAAGGTGAGAGTGAAAGTGAGATTGAGCTGAAAAGTAAGAGTGAAAATGAGATTGAGAAGAAAAGAAATAGTGAGACCGAAATGGAGAAAGAGAGAAAAAAGAAGAAGGTGAGACTAAGACCTCAAGCAAAAGAGCGAATGATTTGAAAAATCAATGTGAGGTAGAGAGTACAAAAAAAGTTGAAGAAAAAGAGTGACCGAAAAAAAGAGAGTGAAAAGAAAAAAGAGTGAAAGGGAAAAAGAGAGTGAAAAAGAAAAAGAGAGTGGAAAGAAAAGAGAGTGTGAAGAAAGTGAGAGAAAAACAAAGAGAAAAGTGAGTTTTTATGCTAATGCGAGTCTCAATCCTAACGAACCTAACGTATGTTTGCCTAGTATTGTTGTCTCTTTGTTGCAGGGATATGAGATCGTGTTTCCTAGTAGTGTATTTAGTGGATTGCCACCTATTAGGGAGATAGAGCACTACATTGATTTTGTGTTAGGTGCAACAATCCCTAACCGACCTTTCTTGGAAAAACAAGAGACCTTGACACACTTAAAGGGACAAGGTAAGTTATTGACTAGAATGCGTGATAAGCGGGAGGATTATATTGAGACTTTTCCTTATGTATTCAAATACACACAAGGTATGAAAAATTTTGTGGTTGATGCTTTAGCAAGAAGGTATGTCCTTGTCTTCATTTTAGATGCAAAATTGTTGAGACTTGAATATGATAAGGAATTGCATGCTAATGATGATGACTTTGCTAGTGTGTATGGAACATGTGAGAAAGCATCATTTGGTAAGTTCTATAAACTAGATTGGTACTTGTTTAGAAAGAATAGATTTTGTGTGCCTACTAGTTTTTTGCATAAGTTGCTTGTGTGTGATGGACATGGTGGTTTATTGGGTAACCTTAGTGTAAGGAAGACTTTTGTTGTGTTGCATGAACGTTTTTGGGAATATCATTTGCCATTCAATGACGTGTTGCATGGACGTTTGTGGTTGTATCATTTGCCTTTCATTGAAGTGTTACATGAACGTTTGCGGAAGTATCATTTGTCATTCATTAACTTGTTGCATGAACGTTTGTAGGAATATTGCTTGCCATTCATTGAGTTTTCATATAATTGGAGTGGTCATTTTGGTGTAAAAAAAGCTTTAGGTGTGTTTCAGAAACGTTTGTGGGAGTATCATTTGCCATACATTAACTTGTTGCATGAATGTTTGCGGAAGTATCATTTGCGTTTCATTGAGTTTGCATATAATTGGAGTAGTCATTCTGATATGAACCCGCGGGAATGAATTCCCCTGAACCCACAATCAATTTGAAAACTCCCTAAAGAAAGCCAAAATCAAGTCAACGGATGGAGAACCTAGACCCGATGAGAACTTGTTTCAAGAACCTAGATTATATTAAAATCTAGATCCGTTGAAGAACCCGTCTCAAGAACCCAGATTACAAAGGAGGAATGCCACAAAGGTTGTGATTTACCTTTGATAAGTTCAAGGGTTCAATCAAGAACAAAAGGAGAAAACTCAACTCACAAATAAACTTCAATATTGTCTAACCCTTCAAATGAGGCTACAAATAGTTTTTAAACCCAAACCAAATCAAAACCCTAGCCAAAATAAAGCCCCTTTTACCCGAAATTAACCTTGATGAATAGTACCGGCTATAGTACGCGCGGCTACAGTAACCCCTAAAATAAATTGATGAAACCCTAGTTCCTAAAAAATAAGTTCCCAAATAAGCCATTGTCCAAAATACAAGGCTTTCCCAAAAACATAGTTCATAAGAAATAAGACATGTGAGTCAAGCATCTTCAAGCTCACTTATTCTAAACTAATAAAATAAATCATTTAACCAAATTGGAAGCCTCCAATAACAATAGACTGTATCTCTAAGTCATGTCTTCCACAACTTGAATCAAGTGGATCAAAACTGGTTCTTCTTCTTTCAGACCCATCTTGAGTGTTGGGCTCTTGCTGGCTTCATCCTAAGTGGATTGCACCAATCCTTGCATTGCTTCCTTGATCTTCTTGGCCTTTGATCTTGTAATTGGCCCATCTGGAACTTGCAAATGATCTTTAAGAGTAGGCCCACCTTGGTTCCTATCGTTCCCCCACTCCTCAAAAGGATTCGACCTCAAATCTTCACCTACATCAAAAGGAGAAAGATCAGAAACATTGAAAGTTGCAGAAACTTTATACTCACCTGGAAGATCCACTTTATATGCATTGTTATTAATTTTCTCAAGAATTTGGAAAGGTCCATCACCTCGAGGATGCAGCTTAGTCATTCTATGGGCTGGGAATCTTTCTTTGAGCATGTGAACCCAAACCCAATCTCCTGGTTCAAAGATGACGCGCCTTCGTCCTTTATTGGCTTGGGAAGCAACCCTTTCATTCTTTTGGGCAATTTGAAGCCGTACCCTCTCATGAAGTGACTTCACCAACTCCGCCTTCTTTTGTCCATCCAAACTACTCCTGTCATCAACAGGTAAAGGCATCAAATCCAAAGGAGTAAGTGGATTAAATCCATAAACAATTTCAAAAGGAGAGTATGAAGTAGTAGTATGCATCGTCCTATTATATGCAAACTCTATAAATGGCAAACAATCCTCCCAAGTTTTTAAATTCTTATGAACAACAGTGCGTAAGAGGTGAGTTAAAGTCGTATTAACTACTTCAGTCTGACCATCAGTCTGCGGATGACAAGTAGTGGAAAATAAGAACCTAGTACCCAATTTCCCCCACAACACCTTCCAAAAGTAGCTAAGGAATTTAACATCCCTATCAGAAACAATACTCCTAGGTACACCATGGAGTCGCACTATCTCCAGGAAAAACAAGTCAGCTATGTTTGTGGCATCATCTGTTTTATGGCAAGGAATGAAATGTGCCATCTTACTAAACCCATCCACAACCACAAAAATAGAATCTCTACCCCTTTTGGTCCTAGGCAGCCCCAAAACAAAGTCCATAGATATGTCTACCCATGGCTCACTAGGAACGGGTAAGGGTGTATACAAACCATGTGGCAAAACCTTAGATTTGGCCTTTCTACATGTAATGTACCTTCCACAAATACGGTTAACGTCTCTCTTCATCTTAGGCCAAAAGAAATGTTCATGCAAAATGTCTAAAGTTTTCTTGACACCAATTTGGCAGACAAAGTTTGCTTTCTTTAAACAAATAACGATCATACTTGTAAAACTTATCAAATGCCGCCTTATCACATGCCACATACACATTAGAAAAATCAGCATCATCGGCATACATGTCTTTCACATATTCAAACCCAAGCATTTTAGCACTCATAGAAGTAAGAAGTACATACCTCCGGGATAGAGCATCAGCAACAATGTTCTCCTTACGTTGCTTGTAATGGATGACATAGGGAAAGGTCTCAATGTATTCCATCCATCTAGCATGCCTTTTATTCAACTTACCTTGACCCTTGAGATGCTTCAATGATTCATGATCGGTGTGGATTACAAATTCCCTTGGCCATAGGTGGTGCTGCCAAGTCTCTAATACACGAACAAGAGCATAAAGCTCTTTGACATAAGTAGGATACTTCAGAGATGCCCCACTTAACTTTTCACTGGAAAAGGCTATGGGCTGCCTATCCTGCATCAAAACGGCTCCAATCCCTATTCCTGAGCCATCACATTCAATCTCAAAAGCTTTGTTAAAATCAGGTAATGCTAACACAGGTGCAGAGCACAACCTTTCTTTAATAGTGGCAAAAGCATTCTCTTGATTAGCCCCCCAATGAAACCCAACATTCTTTTTAATTACCTCAGTGAGTGGTGCAGCAATGGTGCTGAAGTCTTTAACAAAACGCCGATAAAAGCTAGCTAAGCCATGAAAGCTTCTTACCTCAGTGATGCTTTTTGGCGTTGGCCACTCCTTGATGGCCTTGACTTTCTCTTCATCCACCTCAATACCCTTTGTACTAACAACATAACCAAGAAAAATAACTTTTTCCATGCAAAAGGCACATTTCTTGAAATTAGCATACAACTTTTCACATCTCAACACATCAAACACATATCTCAAATGCTCAATATGTTCATTTAAGTTCTTGCTGTACACTAAGATATCATCAAAGTACACAACCACAAACTTGCCTATGAATGCACGTAGGACATGGTTCATTAATCTCATGAAAGTACTGGGCGCATTTGTAAGTCCAAATGGCATAACCAACCATTCATAAAGCCCATACTTAGTCTTAAAAGCAGTTTTCCATTCATCACCCTCTTTCATTCTAATTTGATGGTACCCACTTTTAAGATCAATTTTACTAAAAATACATGAGACATGCAATTCATCAAGCATATCATCCAATCTAGGAATGGGATGGCGATACTTTACCGTGATATTGTTGACCGCCCTGCAATCAATGCACATTCTCCACGTCCCATCCTTCTTTGGCACCAGTAGCACTGGTACTGCACAAGGGCTCGTGCTCTCCCTCACGTACCCCTTGCTCATCAAATCCTTAACTTGCCTCTGAAGCTCCTTTGTCTCCTCTGGATTACTCCTATAAGCTGGTCAGTTTGGAATAGCAGCCTTGGGCACAAAATCAATTTGGTACTCAATGCCTCTAATTGGTGGCAACTCATTTGGCATCTCCTCCGGGAATACATCCTCAAATTGCTGCAACAAAGAAACAGCCAAACTAGGAAGAGACTGGTTAGTTTCATCAAGAGTAAGATAAAACTCTTTATAGACAAGAAAAATCATAGGGCGATATGCAAAGAAAGCCCTCTTAACCTCACTCTCTCTTGCATAAAAACTCACTTTTGCCTTTCCTTTTCTCTCGGCAGACTCTCTTTCTTTTTTCTCTCGTGGCTCCACTCTTTTTTCTTTACTCTCAGCCACCTCTCTACTTTCTTTTTCACTCTTTCTTTTATGCTCATTTTCACTCTCACTCTTTCTTTTTTGCTCAATCTCCTTTTCACTCATTCTTTTATGCTCATTTTCACTCTCACTCTTTCTTTTTTGCTCAATCTCTTTTTCACTCTTTCTTTTTTGATCACTCTCATTTTCACTCTTTCTCTTTTGATCACTCTCATTTTCACACTTTCTCTTTTGATCACTCTCATTTTCACTCTTTCTTTTTTGAGCAACCTCACTTTTCAATTTCAGTTGGTCCTCATAGACCTGGCTTGGAGTTAAAGGAGCAAGCTTAATTGTTTTGCCCTCCTTTTCAAAGCTGTACATGTTCTTGAACCCATCATGTGTCACTCTCCTATCATACTGCCATGGCCTCTCCAACAAAATATGGCCTGCATGCATAGGCACAACATCACAAAGCACCTCATCCTGATACTTCCCAATAGAAAAAGTAACTAACACTTGTTTATCCACCCTAACCTCTCCACAATCATTCAACCACTGCAATTTGTATGGTCTAGAATTTTTTAAGGGTGGTAAATTCAATTTCTCAACCAAAGTAGTGCTAGCCACATTAGTACAACTCCCTCCATCAATGATCATACGACATACCTTATTGTTGACATGGCTTCTTGTATGGAAAATATTTTCTCTCTGTTGCTCTGCATCATCCACCTTAATGTGTGCATTGAGAGCACGCCTGGCAACAAGAGACTCACCTGTCATAGGGTATACCACTCCATCATCATCACTAGCATCAACCAACTCGGGCTCCTCATCACTATCATTCTCACTCTCAATCATCACCTCCCCATTGTCATGCATAATCATCACCCTCCTATTTGGACATTGAGAAGTAATGTGCCCTGAACCCAAATACTTAAAACATTTGATATCTCTATTCCGTGAAGGTTGGAATTCTACCTTGGGTTTGTTGCTAGTTCTCTCATCTTTTCCCTTAGGTGGTTCGGTCTTTCTCTTTGATTCAGTTGGATCATTCCTATCCCATTTTGAGTTCCAAGTAGTGCTAGAAACCGAAGTGTACCTTGCTGTCCCTTTTCTCTTTAATTTCCTCTCCACCTTCATAGCCATGTGCACCATGTCCTCTATCTCCACATAATGCTGCAATTCAATTACATTGGCTATGTCCCTATTCAAACCACTCAAAAATCAAGCCATGGTGGCCTCTCGGTCCTCCTCTACATTAGCCCGAATCATCGCCACCTCCATCTCCTTATGGTAATCCTCCACACTCCTAGAGCCTTGTGTAAGATTTTGTAATCTCTGGTAAAGGTCTCTATAGTAATGGCTAGGAACAAGTCATGAGAGTTTTCAACTCTCCCCATGTCTCTATAGGTCTCTCATAATTCCTCCTCCTATTGGTCACTAATTGACCCCACCAAATAATAGCATAATCAGTGAATTCAATTACTGCCAACTTCACTTTCTTCTCCTCAGAGTAATTATGGCAATCGAACACCAACTCTATTTTTTTCTCCCACTCTAGATAAACCTCAGGGTCAGTTCTACCTTGGAAAGGTGATATTTTCATTTTGATGCTACCAAGGTCTCTATCTAGACCATCCCGACCCCTTAGGTTCCCCTCAAATCCTCTTTCATGCCTAACTCTTCTATTTCTACCTGACCCAACATCAGATGCTAAGTCTTCCTCATCCTCACCATCTCCTTCATTCTCATACTGATTTTCAACTCTATGCTCATGTCGCCTCCTGTCCTTCCCACCTTGTAGATTTCTAATCGCTGCTTCTTGATGATCCATCCTATCCCTCACTTCACCCAACACCAAGTTCAACCGCTCAAACTGTTGTTGCATGGCTTGCAACACAAAGGATGAGTTATCTGCTCTCCCCCTTGGTAATGCACTACTCCGATGAGACATTATCAGGTGCTACACAAAAGAATGTTAGTAGCAAAAAAAGTAAACCTCACACACTCTCTTACGTGTTTACACTCGAAAATAATGTCATTCCACTCGTGTTTCACTCTTAATTGGCTTTTTACCTCAAGAGTTTTCCCACTCAAGTTCTTTAAGAACTAATTGACTCAACCAAGACAAAGCAAACTTGTTTTATCACAACTAGTAATTAGGTTCAAGAAAGAAGAACAAGAGAAACACAGAAGGAATAAAAAAAAAATATGGCATGTGAATCAAGGAAATTATATGAATGAAACAGTAACTATAAGACAAGATACCAACTAGAATCACCCCCTTTGATGATATGGCTCAAGAAAAAAATCTCAAATTTTTTCTTTTTCACTGTTTTTTTTTTCTTTTCCTTTCACTAACTGATTTGATCACAATCAAGAATAAGCAGTTGAGAAAACCCTAACAATAACTCAAAAACCTTAGGGCAAGTGATATACGATAGCCCCTAGAATAAGAGATTTCAGCCAACACAAACCCTAGAACAATGAATTTCAGCAACCCTAACAACAGTGAAGAAATCTGCTAGCCACCACAATTTTGTTTTTTTGTTTTTTTTTTTGTAATCAATCCTAGAACAATGAAGCCCTAGAATCAAATATGCAGGAAATAAAAGATAGAATCAGACCTGATTGGAAACCTTGCTCTAATACCAAATGATATGAACCCGCGGGAATGAATTCCCCTGAACCCACAATCAATTTGAAAACTCCCCAAGAAAGCCAAAATCAAGTCAACGGATGGAGAACCTAGACCCGATGAGAACTTCTTTCAAGAACCTAGATTATATTAAAATCTAGACCCGTTGAAGAACCCGTCTCAAGAACCCAGATTACAAAGGAGGAACGCCACAAAGGTTGTTATTTACCTTTGATAAGTTCAAGATTTCAATAAAGAACAAGAGGAGAAAACTCAACTCACAAATAAAATTCAATATTGTCTAACCCTTCAAATGAGGCTACAAAAAGTTTTTAAACCCAAACCTAATCAAAACTCTAGCCAAAATAAAGCCCTTTTTACCCAAAATTACCCTTGATGAACAGTACCGGCTACAGTACGCACGGCTACAGTAACCCCTAAAATAAATTGATGAAACCCTAGTTCCTAAAAAATAAGTTTCCAAATAAGCCATTGGCCAAAATACAAGGCCTTCCCAAAAACATAGTTCATAAGAAATAAGACATGTGAGCCAAGCATCTTCAAGCCCACTTATTCTAAGCTAATAAAATAAATCATTTAACCAAATTCGAAGTCTCCAATAACAATAGGCTATATCTCTAAGTCATGTCTTCCACAGCTTGAATCAAGTGGATCAAAACTGGTTCTTCTTCTTTCAGACCCACCTTGAGTGTTGGGCTCTTGCTGGCTTCATCCCAAGTGGATTGCACCAATCCTTGCATTGCTTCCTTGATCTTCTTGGCCCTTGATCTTGTAATTAGCGCATCTGGAGCTTGCAAAAGATCTTTAAGAGTTGGCCCACCTTGGTTCCTATCACATTCTGGTGTCAAGAAAACTTTAGACACTTTGCATGAACATTTATGTTGGTCTAAAATGAAGAAATATGTTAATCGCATTTGTGGCACGTGCAATACATGCAGAAAGACCAAATTTAAGCTTTTGCCACATGGGTTGTATACACCCTAACCTGTTCCTAGTGAGTCATGGGTAGACATATCTATGGACTTTGTTTTGGGGCTGCCTAGGTGTAACGCCCGTCCTTGTGGTGGGACTTTTTCTAAAATATTTTTATAAAAAGGACGACGGAAATTACCATCCTGTTTAAAACTTTTCACTTGCATCCTCAGGGTGCGAGACTCCACATTTATAAATAAAATGTGCTTTGATAATTAAAGAGGGTTACAGCGGAAAACATGAATCTTATAAGAAAAAGGCCTCTCGTACGTTTAAAACTCGTGCCAAGACTTCCGTGCTCTTCCCCATGGGCCGTGTCCATCCCGATCGTGCAGTTCCTGTGGGGGAAGGACATGCATAAAAACTAAAATGAGTCGAAGACTCGTAAGCATTACTTCATACGGTTAAAATATAACAACATAGGTTTTCATTCATGCATTCATCATTCGTACATACTATTACGTGCGTGCCTACATGTCTCATGTGCGTTCGTTTGAAAACGTCACTGGACGGGGCTTTTCTTTCGAAAGGCTTTTCTTTATTTAAAGCGTGTCCCCCGTCAGTGCCTTCATTTCTTCAGGATACCAAATGATATGAACCCGTGGGAAAGAATTCCCTTGAACCCACAATCAATTTGAAAACTCCCCAGGAAAGCCAAAATCATGTCAACAGATGGAGAACCTAGACCCGATGAGAACTTGTTTCAAGAACCTAGATTATATTAAAATCTAGACCTGTTGAAGAACCCTTCTCAAGAACCCAGATTACAAAAGAGGAACGCCACAAAAGTTGTGATTAACCTTTGATAAGTTCAAGAGTTCAATCAAGAACAAGAGGAGAAACTCAACTCACAAATAAAATTCAATATTTTCTAACCCTTCAAATGAGGATACAAAGAGTTTTTAAACCCAAATCTAATGAAAATCCTAGCCAAAATAAAGCCCATTTTACCCAAAATGACCCTTGATGAACAGTACTGGCTACAGTAACCCCTACAATAAATTGATGAAACCCTAGTTCCTAAAAAGTAACTTTTCAAATAAGCCATTGGCCAAAATACAAGGCCTTCCCAAAAAACTTAGTTCATAAGAAATAAGACATGTGGGCCAAACTTCTTCAAGCCAACTTATTCTAAACTAATAGAATAAATCATTTAACCAAATTGGAAGCCTCCAATAACAATAGACCATATCTCTAAGTCATGTCTTCCACAGCTTGAATCAAGTGGATCAAAACTGGTTCTTCTTCTTTCAGACCCATCTTGAGTGTTGGGCTCTTGCTGGCTTCATCCCAAGTTGATTGCACCAATCCTTGCATTGCTTCCTTGATCTTATTGGCCCTTGATCTTGTAATTAGCCCACCTGAAACTTACAAAGGATCTTTAAGAGTAGGCCCACCTTGGTTCCTATCAGTGCGGCTAGGAAGAGAGGCGAGGCGATGACTGGTAAGGCAGAGAGTGAGGCAGAGAGGCGAGGAAGAAAGGCAAGAGTCCTAGACAAAGACGAGAGGCATAGACGAGAGCGGGGCAGACAAGCAAGACAGAGAGGCGAGAGTTCAAGACAGAGAGGAGAGGCAGAGACGAGAGTAGAGCAGAGAGGCAAGGCAGAGAGTGAGGCAGTCTGTAGAGAGGCGATGAGGTTTGTGAGATCTTCACCAGCTAGGCTTGAGAAGTTCAACGTATGAAATGTCTTTGAAGCTATATTCCTTTAAAATTAAACGTCTAATGATGTATTCGTACAAGGTCGAATGTCGATCCATTGACCAAGTAGGCAAACTAGTAATGTAATCCCCAAATACGGAGAACGACGGGCCAAACAATGGGGGGAGGGTAGACTGGTCCGGCTTTAACCTTTAAAGAGTCTCGTTTTCAGCAAATAATTAAAATAGATAGATTTATAAAAGGAATAAAAACAGATGTTGAACATGATAAACGTAGAATTAACTCATAATATTATAAGATTTCTACCTTTGAACAATGGAGTGCATATAAAATATAGAAAAATGATAGTTGCAGTAGTGGAATATACAAGCGCAGCGCAATCCTTTTGAATAAAGTAAAAAATACGAGATCTACAATATAAAATAATTAATTGTTTAATAGTAAACCTCCATCTTTTTTAAAAAGATTATACGGCGCTTCCTACCGCTAGAATAAAAAAAAATACTGCCAACTGCTCCCACTATTAATTTGCTACATTAGCCCTCGACAAATCTTTGTGTTTGCCAGTTCATGATCCATGGCATATATAATATATGTGTAGTGCTACCGAGCAGCCACTGTAGCTGTGCACACATTGCACACACTACGTGGCTGCTTCTCATTCTGTTGTTTGTTTTTTGGTGCAAAATGCACCAGTCTCTCTCTCTCCTTGACTCTCTCTCTCATCAGATCTCTCTCATCCCTCATCGACTCTCTCTCATCTCGCTCTCTCTCTCATCTCCGCTCTCTCTCTCATCTCCGCTCTCTCTCTCATCTCAGTCTCTCTCTCATCTCCAATCTTTCTCATTGTCTCTCTCTAATTTTGAATTTAAGAGATGTCTGGTTTAGATGATCCCACGTAGGGTGTGCAAAAATAGCTGCTACCAACAGTGGTTGCTCCCAATATTTTTCCTATTACTAATCATATGAGCGGTTATAACTTTCTGATGAAGAAATAGTGCCCAGTTATAGATATTAGTTTAGTTTGATGTGAAGTCTCATTTTTTTTTCATGGAAAATAGACTGTATTCATTCATGAAAGTTAAGTTACAACTGTGACTAATACATATAGGGAAAAATCTGGATTACAAGCTAACTATTGATGGTTGAGGCTCTAGCAGTACATAAATTCATTTGTGACTAGTATGGTCTTAACTTCTAGAACACTCTACAAACAAACCGTCTGAGAGGCCACACTCTACCTAAAACAGAGATTTCAAACCTCACCCTCCTGAGGAGGAGAAGATTTTCACTCTATGGTCAAAATGTCCAAGAGATTATTTCTTTTCTATTATTAACCTAAAACAAAGGAACTAACAGAAAACGTAAATGATAGATGAGAAAATAACAAAATACAGCTTGGAAAGTTGTAGATCTGCATTTTCAACCTTAGAGGAAATAAAAAAAGCAAACACAGGGACTGTGGTGGCGTGTGAGGGACATGTGCCACCCTAGAAGTACAACGGACAATTGAGTCTAAAGAAACTGATGGCTCTGGTCCCAAAAATGTCATGCGTGGTGGCAGTAGAGCTCCCATTGCGGTGGCGCGTGGAGGTTGCGCACACACTTTGGACCATGCACTTGGCTCACGCGTTGCTCCGTTTGGCGAGATTCTTTACCCGTCTGAAGGATCGGCACTTTGCGAATCTTGCGGTGGGACGTATGGTGGTCGTCGGGCTGATCTGGAGAACAATATATCAGCATTTCGTCCTATTTTAAAAGAAAAACGGACAAAGAAAAAAAAAGACCAGAGAAAAGGAAGAGAGCGAGAGGTGCTTGGACGCGAGCCAAGTCTGAATAAAGGGAGACAGCGAGAGGTGTCTAGGACGCCAACCAAGTCTACTTGACAAAGTTGTCCGACATGAGGTCTCATTGATTGCCCTTGTTTGACGGGACAAGATTTGTAACTCCCCGTCCCCGAGGGTTCGGAGAGTTAGCTCATAAAACCTGATAATCAACTCTAACAAGGCTAGAGTGCTTCCAAATTCAAGAATATATATTTTCCCAAACCTCAAATCAAACGTAAATACTTCAATTAAATAAACCATATAAACTCATTTATCCAATATTCAATCGAACAACCCAAATAAAATCAACTCTTCTTCATGTCTCAAATAACAACTAGAAATAATATAACATTAACATAAGTCTCCATAAACCGTCTAAATCCATTGAAGCAAACTTAAGAAAAATAATTAACCTCCAACACCAACACTAATATCATGAGATACCCAATAACAAATCACTGCTAATCTTCTCCATAGACTCTAATACTGATCCTCAGCTGAACCATTGATGTCATCTGAAATATTATGAAGATTAACGGGGTGAGTTATCAACAACTCAGTAAGCAGAGAGCATATACTAGCATGTAAACATGAGCATTTATAACATTTGATAAGCAGAACAAAACATTTACTTTCAGAATGCAGAAACGAAACTTTGTACAAAGGCATTAGAGCGAAGTTTCCAATAAAATAAACTTATTCCAAAAAGAAAATCCGTTGGCATTTCTAAACTGAAACATTATAATCATATCATCGTTTAGTATCACATCAGGACAATACCATGTTTAACCCCCGTGGTAGGGTTATAAACCACCATTATACCCGTGGCTGGGCCATATTCCATGTTTCACCCCCGTGGTAGGGTTATAAACCACCATTATACCCGTGGCTGGGCCATTTTCCATGTTCCACCCTCGTGGTAGGGTTATAAACCACCATTATACCCGTGGTTGGGCCGTATACCATGTTTCACCCTCGTAGTAGGGTTATAAACCACCATTATACCCGTGGCTGGGCCTTAACAGAAACAGAACAGATTTCAACGAAAATCCGATTACAATCATATACAGAATCAGAATTTCATGCCAAGGTTCTGAGATGATACATCATTTCAAAACAAAATACTGAAAAGCTTCAGATCATTTCACATGTTCGAGATAAACATAAACAAAATATTCTCATTTGTTCATAACAAAACTTCTAGATTTTCATATTCGCTCTTTTACATAGTTCGAAAATAAAGTGCACAAAACTAGCTCATGTCTACACCAGTCATGACAGAAAAATACTTTCTCTTATATAGAATTAATGCATATGCAGAATAAACATCTGAGGTTGTTTTCAGATCATCTCTTTCAAAAAGAAAATAAACACATTTATTCTCAAAGTCAACCTCCTTTTATTTATTTTATGCAAAACTAGTATATGAACCCCGCTTACCTGACTTCTTCGTATTATCAACACCTTGAGCCGGAACTCTAATAGTAACACCACCTAAAAAAAAAGAACATATATCCAACATTTAATAACCAATCTAGTAGGCTGCTATTTATTGAGTAATAAATCAAAATAGTCCCTTCACAGCTCCATAACTATCTAACAATTAAACCCGAACAACTCTCTCTTCAAATCATTCGCATTTAAAACCCAAAACAGCCACCACTTTTTATTAACACCAACCAACTATAATTATTCCAAAACCAACCACATCAACTCCAATAATTAAAACATAATCCAACCCAAACTTCACTTCCAACCTTCGAATAAAACAATTTCAGTGCACACATCAATACTCTAATCATTCAACAATTCAAAACTTGCACAAAAGTTCAATACAACTAGTTCCAAAACACCCATCATTTTACACCAAAAAGTCTCAAATAATACTTCAAAAACCGACTCACAAAATACCCAAAATTATACTCCTCAACATCCATAATTCCAACACACTCCACTGCTTCAACAATTAAAACATCAACTCAAAAATAAATGTAAAAAATTCTTCTACTGAAAATGCTAATGGTCTGCGCATAGAAGAAATACTGTCTAAGTGTGATGCACGGCCAACCAAGCAGTGTGTGTGTGTGCGATAGACAAACCGAAGGGAAGGAAGGATTAGTTACCAAAAATAAATTCAAAATCAGAGGCAACCACGGCGCCCAGACTTGATGCCCTCTATGACGCCCCCAAATTCCGCTTGGGATCGGACGGACATTTGAAGTGTCGAGACATGCAACACAAGGTTACCTGCCCCCGTTCATGACATATAAGATGCAATATTCGCAGCGGGTAATTTTTTTCTTTAGCAATACTATGCACCAAACTAAAATATCCCAAATACTTAAAACATACTCCATACTTAACGACATACTAAACAACTAAGATCACAATAATAGTCCATAAGGTTGTGATCAAAAGTGTACTGTAGATTGAACTCCACAAATACAAGTAGTAATCTGAGGTAACTATTGTAATACCATCTACGTCGCACCATCGCTTAGTCGGCCGTTTCCAGTTGGTCGATTCCCGGTTCTCCTTCAGATCCTATAACAAAATCTACCATTCGGGGGGAATGGTAGTTGGGACTACCATAGTGAGATTTGATTACAAATCTCAGCAAGTTAATGGAAAACTTCCACACATGTTAATGATGCATGCATGGTAGTAAAAGCATGAAAGCATAATCAAATCATAAGTAATCATAGTATAACTTGACATACAACATAACATAACTGGCATAACTTAAACTGAAACTGAAGTTTAACGTGACTTGAAACATAACATGAACGTGAACTTGAAATATAACATGGACTTAAAACATAACATGAACGTGAACATGCATAATTTGAACATGAACTTGAGCATGACATAACATAAATGTGAACTTGGAACATAACGTAAACGTGAACATAACATAACATGAATTTGGAACATATTCTTGTCTCATGGGATTACCATGATTGCGTGAACGTAAACTTGAACATAACATAACGTGAAACATGACTTGAACTTGGAATCTTATTCAATAGACTTAATCATTAAAGTGACCATATGGGTGCTACACAGGTCCCCTTGAGCCGTGTGTCCCTGCCGATTACCGCATCACATCACAGGTTTCTATACCAGCTGTGAGTGCGTTAATACGTACTCCACAATTGTTGTGGCCCCACGTATTCTACGTGTCACAATTGCTGTGTCTCACGTAGTGTATGCTCCACAGTTGTTGTGGCCCCATACTTCATGCTCCACAGTTGTTGTGGCCCCATGACTTATTCGTTTGTGCCACACTTGCTGTGGACACACGTAACATAATGTGTGGCACCATCGGCGTTAGTGCCTGGCGCGCTCCGGTGACCAGCTAATTAGGCCCCATTCACAACCTGTTGACTGTACTTCGTCAACCCAGGGAATTTCACACCTATTTAGACACTCCAGCGTGAACAAAGGAGTTCCACTAGGATATTACCCCATCCTAGCGCTTAGGGTCGTGATTGACATGAATGACTTAACTGGCAGACATGACATTTCGTAACGTGACGTAACATGAATGTGACATAAAAGACAAAAGTCCTGACGTAGCATAACGTGACATGAACGTAAGATGACAGACATGACATACTTCAAGACATAAATGTAACAGAGTACATTTCATAACATGGCATACATGTAACATGCAACATTTCGTAACATGGCATACCATATAACAGACAACATTTCATAACATGGTGTAACATGTGATAGTGAATATTACGTGACATGAAATACATGTAACAGATGTCATATTTAACTTAACATGACATACTTGCAATATGTGACAGAATATCTTGTGTAATAGATGAATAATTCATGACAGAATAAAATTCTGTGTAACAGATAAATATGTAATGACTTGGCATGGCACATATGATAACATGCATACATACAATTTAGTTCCCTTACTTATCACTCATACACATTAAACTGATAGTAAGTTAAAAGCTAACTTACCTCGATCGTCTCGTTCTACTAGAATAAAGCGCGAAACACGAGGAACTGTAAAAGATTATTCTAAAAGTTAGAAATTAATTACTAACAATTAGAAATGTGAAAAGAGACAACTTAGAGTAAAATTACCATTTTACCCTCTACATGTGGGCAAATGACCATTTTACCCCCTAACTTAAGGATTTGATATCCTAATTCTAAAAAATTACCAAAATTTACATTCCTCATGTAAATTTTTTCCCAAACTCAAATCTCAACTCATAAAAATTTAAAACCAATCATAACTATGAAAAACTCACTATGGCCGAAACCTACATAGGCCATTTGTCTTATTTTGGTTGCAATTCTTTCAAGTTCCAAAACTCATGAATAAACCAAAATCTTGTAAAAAAGATCTTCCTATCCTAAGTTTAAAAACACCCTTAAAACTATCCATTAAGAAAAAGCTAATTATCAATACCAAACTTTTTGTAAAAAGACCCAAACTTTTTAACAAAAGTAAACCTTA
This sequence comes from Juglans regia, assembly GCF_001411555.2. Lineage (NCBI taxonomy): Eukaryota > Viridiplantae > Streptophyta > Magnoliopsida > Fagales > Juglandaceae > Juglans > Juglans regia. Next base: position 13,903,631 of record NC_049906.1, on the reverse strand, counting down.
AATCACATGTTTTGACCTTAATAAAAACATCTCCAAGAATTCAAAAAAATCAAATCTTACTTCTAACATATTCATAACATCATCCTAAGATCAAACATGCTTTAAAACATCAAACAAAACTCACCAAAAAACACAAAACAACACTTGGAGTTTTTTGTTTTAAACTTAGTCCAAAACAGAAACTGATTTTCCCAACTAACTATGATCAATCTCTTGATCCATGGCTTAAAGACATGTGATCTTCAAACTAACACATCACATGGTTTAAAAATGTGTCCTAAAGAAAATCCAACCATCAAACTTAAAATCACATGGCTAAAATTTAATAAAACATGGATCTAACTCAAAAACATCAAAGTTTAGCCCTAACCGAAATCCTCTTGCATAGAAAATCATATCTTTAAAAATAATACTAAATATCTTCGAAATAACATCCTAACATGTATATAAGAGGCTTAGGATCATCATATAAAAATATCAAAGCCTTTGGAATAAGATTAACCCACGAAATATTCAAACTTTCACCAAACAGAAACTGTTTTTCCACTTCCAGTTTTCAAGTTTCTAACTCTAAGCAAATCTATCATCAAAAGCCTTATTCATGCAACAAAACCTCAATGAACATTCATAAACACATGTTAAAAACACTCCATAAAATTTTCGGACCAAGATAAGTCCATTAGCTTGGTCAAAACTTCCAAAACATAACATACTCTCCAGTTTCAAGCCCAGAATGACCTTTCCATGGTTAAAAATACTTTTGACCAACCAAATGAGAATGGAATGAGACTAATAATATATCCACGGAAACTAGACTCAAAGACGAACAACTTATGTGAAGGATCATCGTGCGAAAATACATACAAAGGGTCGTAAATGGCCACGCAAAAAGTCCCAGAAATCTGCCCGAGAGAGCTCTTTTGGGTTTCTCTCTAAGAACGGGAGAAAGAAGTGATAAAATGGAGAGAAGTATGTCTTGCACGACTTTAGACTTCTGGAGGGAGAAGTTATGGGCTTGAATGACCCTTGATTGGAGGTGGATATGTGACATAAAGTGGAGAATAGAGAGGGGCAGAGACTGCTTGCAGCAGCTGTGAAAGATGGAGGCTGATGGAGTGGATTTCTCCTTCACATCAAGGCACTATTGGGTGCAGCCAATGGCAGTGGATGGTCTGCCATGTGGGGGAGGAAACTTCTCCAAGAAGCTTTGCCAAGGTGGCCAATTTCGTGGGCCTTGGTGGGCCCCACCAAGTGGGCTTCAATTTGGGGCTTAAAGGGGGTTTGGTTAGGGTTTGAGATGCTATCAAGCCCAAAATCAATTTTTCTTGGCCCAATCAAATTCCCAAGGTTTAAAAGGTTGAATAATGATGTCATAACAAGGATTTTATTAATTAATAGCATGTGGAAGTGATTTAATCAAGTGATTAAACACAATGCTAGAAATCGGATTAAAAAGGGTTTGGAGGCCAACTTAGGGTTTGGGAAAACCATTTAGGGTTTTGGTTTCAACCAAGCTTTTGGGGTTTCAATTGGATTCCAATCATTTAGGGTTTTGCTAGGGTTGAAACCCTCTTTGGTCCGGCACAATTTGGTTGAACAGATGAAACACAACTTTGCTTAGGTGGCATGATCTCACACCTTGATTCCTTCACAAATCTATCTAATGGTTCTTCTTTGTGTCAAGTGTCTAATACCATTCACTAAGTGTGTCTAAAATCTTGCCAAGTGTCCAAATAAAACTTCTCTAACCTAATTTGGACATTCCACACTGTGATTTTGAAAACACCGCAATGGGTGCGCTTATCGAGGTTACTATTCACTCCAAAAAAATACATAATAAACTTAGTACTAAAAATTCTAAATATTCATATTAACTTATAGTGAAAATCGTTTAACGAAATTCAACCCCGAAGTGCCCCTAAAAATAATTTCACAATTCTCAACAGACGTTTCGTCCGGAATTATGAAAATAAGTTATTGCGCCATAAAATCCTAAATAATCATCTGAGTCCAATGGCGTAGACCATAATGCATTCTGACACTTCTAACTACCTCAAATAATTAAACTCATATTACTAGCACCATAGTGAGTGATAACACTGACTATGTTGACAGACTAAAACCTATGCGATTGGTCGATTCGTAAAAACTTATGGGGTTTTCACGAGATTCCTAAAGTCAATAGAAATTCCACCAATGAATTTCTAGCGGGTTGTTACATCCTCCCCTCCTAAAAAAAAGATTTCGTCCTCGAAATCGACGTAAGTACAAACATAAAATACGCTCAAAAGAAGAAGTTGCTTACCAACTTATTGCCAATCACTGGATGCCTCGTCACGCCCAAGGGGCAGGTCTTGTTCTTCTTGTGGTAACGCCTTCTTCTCGTAGTCAACATTATTCTTA